>NC_052153.1:35442293-35499727 GCF_902713615.1 Scyliorhinus canicula
GGACTGCAGTGCCTGAGAGAGTGTGGTGGGGAAGGACTGGAGTGCAGTGCCTGAGAGAGTGTGGCAGGGAGGGACTGGAGTGCAGTGTCTGAGAGAGTGTGGTGGGGAAGGACTGGAGTGCAGTGTCTGAGAGAGTGTGGTGGGGAAGGACTGGAGTGCAGTGCCTGAGAGAGTGTGGTGGGGAAGGGACTGGAGTGCAGTGTCTGAGAGAGTGTGGTGGGGAAGGACTGGAGTGCAGTGCCTGAGAGAGTGTGGTGGGGAAGGGACTGGAGTGCAGTGTCTGAGAGAGTGTGGTGGGGAAGGACTGGAGTGCAGTGCCTGAGAGAGTGTGGTGGGGAAGGGCTGGAGTGCAGTGCCTGAGAGAGTATGGTGGGGAGGGACTGGAGTGCAGTGTCTGAGAGAGTGTGGTTGGGAAGGGACTGGAGTGCAGTGCCTGAGAGAGTGTGGTGGGGAGGGACTGGAGTGCAGTGTCTGAGAGAGTGTGGTGGGGAAGGACTGGAGTGCAGTGTCTGAGAGAGTGTGGTGGGGAGGGACTGGAGTGCAGTGTCTGAGAGATTGTGGTGGGGAAGGGCTGGAGTGCAGTGCCTGAGAGAGTGTGGTGGGGAAGGACTGGAGTGCAGTGCCTGAGAGAGTGTGGTGGGGAAGGACTGGAGTGCAGTGCCTGAGAGAGTGTGGTGGGGAAGGACTGGAGTGCAGTGCCTGAGAGAGTGTGGTGGGGAAGGGACTGGAGTGCAGTGTCTGAGAGAGTGTGGTGGGGAAGGACTGGAGTGCAGTGTCTGAGAGAGTGTGGTGGGGAAGGACTGGAGTGCAGTGCCTGAGAGAGTGTGGTGGGGAAGGACTGGAGTGCAGTGCCTGAGAGAGTGTGGTGGGGAGGGACTGGAGTGCAGTGCCTGAGAGAGTGTGGTGGGGAAGGACTGGAGTGCAGTGCCTGAGAGAGTGTGGTGGGGAAGGACTGGAGTGCAGTGCCTGAGAGAGTGTGATGGGGAAGGACTGGAGTGCAGTGCCTGAGAGAGTGTGGTGGGGAAGGACTGGAGTGCAGTGCCTGAGAGAGTGTGATGGGGAGGGACTGGAGTGCAGTGCCTGAGAGAGTGGTGGGGAAGGACTGGAGTGCAGTGCCTGAGAGAGTGTGGTGGGGAGGGACTGGAGTGCAGTGCCTGAGAGAGTGGTGGGGAAGGACTGGAGTGCAGTGCCTGAGAGAGTGTGGTGGGGAGGGACTGGAGTGCAGTGCCTGAGAGAGTGTGGTGGGGAAACACTGGAGTGCAGTGCCTGAGAGAGTGTGGTGGGGAAACACTGGAGTGCAGTGCCTGAGAGAGTGTGGTGGGGAAGGACTGGAGTGCAGTGTCTGAGAGAGTGTGGTGGGGAAGGACTGGATTGCAGTGTCTGAGAGAGTGTGCTGGGGAAGGACTGGAGTGCAGAGTCTGAGAGAGTGTGGTGGGGAGGGACTGGAGTGCAGTGTCTGAGAGATTGTGGTGGGGAAGGGCTGGAGTGCAGTGTCTGAGAGAGTGTGGTGGGGAAGGACTGGAGTGCAGTGCCTGAGAGAGTGTGGTGGGGAAGGGCTGGAGTGCAGTGCCTGAGAGAGTGTGGTGGGGAGGGACTGGAGTGCAGTGCCTGAGAGAGTGTGGTGGGGAAACACTGGAGTGCAGTGCCTGAGAGAGTGTGGTGGGGAGGGACTGGAGTGCAGTGTCTGAGGGAGTGTGGTGGGGAAGGACTGGAGTGCAGTGTCTGAGAGAGTGTGGTGGGGATGGACTGGAGTGCAGTGCCTGAGAGAGTGTGGTGGGGAAGGGCTGGAGTGCAGTGTCTGAGAGAGTGTGGTGGGGAAACACTGGAGTGCAGTGCCTGAGAGAGTGTGGCAGGGAAGGACTGGAGTGCAGTGCCTGAGAGAGTGTGGTGGGGAAACACTGGAGTGCAGTGCCTGAGAGATTGTGGTGGGGAAACACTGGAGTGCATTGCCTGAGAGAGTGTGGTGGGGAGGGATTGGAGTGCAGTGCCTGAGAGAGTGTGGTGGGGAAACACTGGAGTGCAGTGTCTGAGAGAGTGTGGTGGGGAAGGACTGGAGTGCAGTGTCTGAGAGAGTGGGTGGGGAAGGACTGGAGTGCAGTGCCTGAGAGAGTGTGGTGGGGAAACACTGGAGTGCAGTGCCTGAGAGAGTGTGGTGGGGAGGGACTGGAGTGCAGTGTCTGAGAGAGTGTGGTGGGGAAGGACTGGAGTGCAGTGTCTGAGAGAGTGGTGGGGAAGGACTGGAGTGCAGTGTCTGAGAGAGTGTGGTGGGGAAGGACTGGAGTGCAGTGTCTGAGAGAGTGGGTGGGGAAGGACTGGAGTGCAGTGCCTGAGAGAGTGTGGTGGTGAAGGACTGGAGTGCAGTGCCTGAGAGAGTTTGGTGGGGAAGGACTGGAGTGCAGTGTCTGAGAGAGTGTGGTGGGGAAGGACTGGAGTGCAGTGCCTGAGAGAGTGTGGTGGGGAAGGACTGGAGTGCAGTGCCTGAGAGAGTGTGGTGGGGAAACACTGGAGTGCATTGCCTGAGAGAGTGTGGTGGGGAAGGACTGGAGTGCAGTGCCTGAGAGAGTGTGGTGGGGAAGGACTGGAGTGCAGTGCCTGAGAGAGTGTGGTGGGGAAACACTGGAGTGCATTGCCTGAGAGAGTGTGTTGGAGAAGGACTGGAGTGCACTGTCTGAGAGAGTGTGGTGGGGAAGGACTGGAGTGCGGTGCCTGAGAGAGTGTGGTGGGGAGGGACTGGAGTGCAGTGCCTGAGAGAGTGTGGCAGAGAGGGACTGGAGTGCAGTGTCTGAGAGAGTGTGGTGGGGAAGGACTGGAGTGCAGTGCCTGAGAGAGTGGTGGGGAAGGACTGGAGTGCAGTGCCTGAGAGAGTGTGGTGGGGAAGGACTGGAGTGCAGTGCCTGAGAGAGTGTGGTGGGGAAGGGCTGGAGTGCAGTGCCTGAGAGTGTGTTGTGGGGAAGGACTGGAGTGCAGTGTCTGAGAGAGTGTGGTGGGGAGGGACTGGAGTGCAGTGCCTGAGAGAGTGTGGTGGGGAAGGACTGGAGTGCAGTGCCTGAGAGAGTGTGGTGGGGAAGGACTGGAGTGCAGTGTCTGAGAGAGTGTGGTGGTGAAGGACTGGAGTGCAGTGCCTGAGAGAGTGTGGTGGGGAAACACTGGAGTGCAGTGCCTGAGAGAGTGTGGTGGGGAAACACTGGTGTGCAGTGCCTGAGAGAGTGTGGTGGGGAAGGACTGGAGTGCAGTGTCTGAGAGAGTGTGGTGGGGAAACACTGGAGTGCAGTGCCTGAGAGAGTATGGTGGGGAGGGACTGGAGAGCAGTGTCTGAGAGAGTGTGGTGGGGAAACACTGGAGTGCAGTGTCTGAGAGAGTGTGGTGGGGAAGGACTGGAGTGCAGTGCCTGAGAGAGTGTGGTGGGGAAGGACTGGAGTGCAGTGTCTGAGAGAGTGTGGTGGTGAAGGACTGGAGTGCAGTGCCTGAGAGAGTGTGGTGGGGAAACACTGGCGTGCAGTGCCTGAGAGAGTGTGGTGGGGAAGGACTGGAGTGCAGTGTCTGAGGGAGTGTGGTGGGGAAGGACTGGAGTGCAGTGCCTGAGAGAGTGTGGTGGGGAAACACTGGAGTGCAGTGCCTGAGAGAGTCTGGTGGGGAAGGACTGGAGTGCAGTGTCTGAGAGAGTGTGGTGGGGAAGGACTGGATTGCAGTGTCTGAGAGAGTGTGGTGGGGAAGGACTGGAGTGCAGTGCGTGAGAGAGTGTGGTGGGGAAGGGCTGGAGTGCACTGTCTGAGAGAGTGTGGTGGGGAAGGCCTGGAGTGCAGTGTCTGAGGGAGTGTGGTGGGGAGGGACTGGAGTGCAGTGCCTGAGAGAGTGTGCTGGGGATGGACTGGAGTGCAGAGTCTGAGAGAGTGTGGTGGGGAAACACTGGAGTGCAGTGCCTGAGAGAGTGTGGTGGGGAAGGACTGGAGTGCAGTGCCTGAGAGAGTGTGGTGGGGAAGGACTGGAGTGCAGTGCCTGAGAGCGTGTGGTGGGGAAGGACTGGAGTGCAGTGTCTGAGAGAGTGTGGTGGGGAAGGTCTGGAGTGCAGTGTCTGAGAGAGTGTGGTGGGGAAGGACTGGAGTGCAGTGTCTGAGAGAGTGTGGTGGGGAAGGACTGGAGTGCAGTGTCTGAGAGAGTGTGGTGGGGAAGGACTGGAGTGCAGTGCCTGAGAGAGTGTGGTGGGGAAGGACTGGAGTGCAGTGCCTGAGAGAGTGTGGTGGGGAAGGACTGGAGTGCAGTGCCTGAGAGAGTGTGGTGGGGAAGGACTGGAGTGCAGTGTCTGAGAGAGTGTGGTGGGGAAGGACTGGAGTGCAGTGCGTGAGAGAGTGTGGTTGGGAAGGACTGGAGTGCAGTGCCTGAGAGAGTGTGGTGGGGAAACACTGGAGTGCAGTGCCTGAGAGAGTGTGGTGGGGAAGGACTGGAGTGCAGTGCCTGAGAGAGTGTGGTGGGGAAACACTGGAGTGCAGTGCCTGAGAGAGTCTGGTGGGGAAGGACTGGAGTGCAGTGTCTGAGAGAGTGTGGTGGGGAAGGACTGGATTGCAGTGTCTGAGAGAGTGGGTGGTGGGGAAGGACTGGAGTGCAGTGCGTGAGAGAGTGTGGTGGGGAAGGGCTGGAGTGCACTGTCTGAGAGAGTGTGGTGGGGAAGGACTGGAGTGCAGTGCCTGAGAGAGTGTGGTGGGGAAGGACTGGAGTGCTGTGTCTGAGAGAGTGTGGTGGGGAAGGACTGGAGTGCAGTGCCTGAGAGCGTGTGGTGGGGAAGGACTGGAGTGCTGTGTCTGAGAGAGTGTGGTGGGGAAGGTCTGGAGTGCAGTGTCTGAGAGAGTGTGGTGGGGAAGGACTGGAGTGCAGTGTCTGAGAGAGTGTGGTGGGGAAGGACTGGAGTGCAGTGTCTGAGAGAGTGTGGTGGGGAAGGACTGGAGTGCAGTGCCTGAGAGAGTGTGGTGGGGAAGGACTGGAGTGCAGTGCGTGAGAGAGTGTGGTGGGAAGGACTGGAGTGCAGTGCCTGAGAGAGTGTGGTGGGGAAACACTGGAGTGCATTGCCTGAGAGAGTGTGGTGGGGAAGGACTGGAGTGCAGAGCCTGAGAGAGTGTGGTGGGGAAGGACTGGAGTGCAGTGCCTGAGAGAGTGTGGTGGGGAAACACTGGAGTGCATTGCCTGAGAGAGTGTGGTGGGGAGGGACTGGAGTGCAGTGCCTGAGAGAGTGTGGCAGAGAGGGACTGGAGTGCAGTGTCTGAGAGAGTGTGGTGGGGAAGGACTGGAGTGCAGTGCCTGAGAGAGTGTGGTGGGGAAGGACTGGAGTGCATTGCCTGAGAGAGTCTGGTGGGGAAGGACTGGAGTGCAGTGTCTGAGAGAGTGTGGTGGGGAAGGACTGGAGTGCAGTGCCTGAGAGAGTGTGGCGGGGAAGCACTGGAGTGCGGTGCCTGAGAGAGTGTGGTGGGGAAGGGCTGGAGTGCAGTGTCTGAGAGAGTGTTGTGGGGAAGGACTGGAGTGCAGTGTCTGAGAGAGTGTTGTGGGGAGGGACTGGAGTGCAGTGCCTGAGAGAGTGTGGTGGGGAGGGACTGGAGTGCAGTGTCTGAGAGAGTGTGGTGGGGAAACACTGGAGTGCGGTGCCTGAGAGAGTGTGGTGGGGAAACACTGGAGTGCGGTGCCTGAGAGAGTGTGGTGGGGAAGGACTGGAGTGCAGTGCCTGAGAGAGTGTTGTGGGGAAGGACTGGAGTGCAGTGTCTGAGAGAGTGTGGTGGGGAAGGACTGGAGTGTAGTGCCTGAGAGTGCCTGAAACAAATAGTGGGAGGAATTCTCCATTCTGCCAGCTGCATTTTCCAGCATGGCGCAGCCCCGACCGCAGTGGGATTCTCTGTTCCCGCAGCCGTCCAATGGGGTTTCCCATTGTGGCCTCCCCATGCCGATGGGAAACCTGCGGGAGAGGTTACACTGCCGGCAGACCTGAGGATCCCGCTGGCGCAGAATTCCACTGAATGTCTCACATCCTGCGGCTAGTTTGTGATGCCGAGCAACCTTAATTACCGTACTGGCCGAGGGAATTCATGACTTCTCAAGCGTGCCCACTGCCTGAGGTGCAGTGACCCTGAGGTTAAATCACCACCATTAAACTCTGCAAGGGGAGAGTCCAATGCTCCTCTTGGACGGTGATGACATTTGGATTCTCCCCATAACCCTGAGAATGATAAGTGGCACAATGGCCATGAGAGACCCTGTAAGCTTTATTTTAAATTTTTACCAGGCACCTGTGCTCATCCTGTTCCAGCAAGCATACTTTGGACTACTCCTCCCCGAGCTTCCCGCACCTCCCCTCATCATGAACTTTTCTAAATTTCTGCCTGTTTACTTTGCTGGGGACCAGTCAGTGAATTGACTGCACCCCTCACGCAAAATGAATCTCCGCTCCTACACGCTCGTGCTACATAATTCACTCCCGTTTCAGAGCATCATCAAAGTTGTGGCTCGCGTGTTAAAATCTTCCAGGGGCCTCACACCTGGAGAGGCTAGCTAGCCCCTTCAATTCTTGCACATCCTTTTTTTACCCCTATTTAATATTGTGGTGAAAACCTTTGCACAAGGTAGATAATGTTGAATGTAAGGAAACTAGGTAATGCAATGAGTTTGACACATAACGCCCCTCCCTGAGTCACAGCAGCAAATTTCGGCCATCCTGAGTGTCTTCTCTTGCTGTTGACGAATATAAAATTAGTTTTATTAGTTTCAACGTGGTTCCTTTTCAGGCTATGGCCCTTCAAAATAAGACAGTTACTAATTTGCTAACGTCACTCAAGCCATTGGGCGTCTGGTGAGGCAAATAGGAAAAATTAGTAGGAGGCCCATGAATGAGATAGGGGTGGAGACATGTTGAGCAGGAGATGGGGAGTTCAGTCCTGGATTGTCTCATCCAAATGGTCTCCCCAGAGCGTGAACCTCCAGAAACTGGCTTGTCCATGTAACCTCTGGAAACTCGACTGGTTTAGTCTCCTTTAACAGTTTTCCATTACATTTGGTTCAGATTCATTTGCTTGAGTTAAACCTCTGCTCCTTATTATAACGTCTGCTTTTTATATTTTGTGCAGGCAGCGGTGCATTAAAGCAAAATTTACAACAAATTTGCGAATACCGGCTGGCTTTCAATTGCATTACACCAGCTGTTCAATTGCTGTGTCTTTGCCTTTGGTCAAATGACTCCCAGGAGAGCACAGAATAAAACTCTGCTTCGAAGTAAATTTGGACTTTCTGCTTGGCTGTTGAAAGCTCCCAATGTTCTTTGCTGTATATTATTTTAACATAATGGAAGTTAGATTACTTTTTCTCTTAAACTCTATATCATTCAAATTCATTTATGTTTAATTCATGAGCATCTGAATGAAATAGTGCATCATATGTTGATGTTTCACATGAATCATTTTTACAACAAGTATCAAATTCTTATTTATACATATAATATTTTACCCAGTCTCCATCTGTTTCTGCCGTTGTATACCATTCTGTACCTCCTGCACTTCAGATGGTTGAGTTAGATATTGCTTTTAAACTTCCTTATCAGTGCTCTTCAGTGACTGCAGTACATAATAATAATAATCTTTATTAGAGTCACAAGTAGGCTTACATTAACACTGCAATGAAGTTACTGTGAAAAGCCCCGAGTCGCCACACTCCGGCGCCTATTCGGGTACACAGAGGGAGAATTCAGAATGTCCAGTTCACCTAACAGCACATCTTTCGGGACTTGTGGGAGGAAACCGAAGCAAAATGCTAATCTTCCCCAACCGAAGCCGCCCCCAAATTCTACAATAACCAGCTGAGTTAGTGAACTTTGTTTCTACATACTCCACAGCTCTGCCAAATAAGAAAAAGCAAGAAGTCTTACAACACCAGGTTAAGGTCCAACAGGTTTTTTTCAAATCACTAGCTTTCGGTGCACAGCTCCTTCCTCAGACGAATGGAGAGATAGGTTCCAGAAACATTTATAGACAAAGTCAAAGATGCAGACAATACTTTTTATTGCGAGCATTTGCAGGTAATTACGTCTTTACAGAGCCGAGAGAAGAGTAACCCCAGGTTAAAGAGATGTGAATTGTCTCAAGCCAGGACAGTTGGTAGGATTTCGCAAGCCCAGACCAAATGGTGGGGGGTGAATGGAATGCGACATCAATCCAAGGCCCTAGTTGAGGCGTATTCATGTGTGTGAAACTTGGCTATGTGTTTCTGCTCTGCGATTCTACGTGGTCGCGCGTCCTGAAGGCCGCCTTGGAGAACGCTTACCTGAAGATCAGAGGCTGAATGCCCTCGACTGCTGAAGTTCCCCGACTGGAAGGGAACATTCTTGCTGAGCGATTTTCGCGCTATGTCCGTTCATCCGTTGTCGCAGCGTCTGCATGGTCTCGCCAATGTACCACTGTTTGGGACATCCTTTCCTGCAGCATATGAAGTGGACAACGTTGGCCGGGTCGCACGAGTATGTACAACGTACCTGGCGGCTGGTGGCCTCACGTGTAATGGTGGTGCCCATGTCGATGATCTGGCACGTTTTTCAGAGATTGCCAGGCATGTATGTGATGTCCCGTGTCTTCCCCGTGTGTGCGTGGGTTTCCTCCGGGTGCTCCGGTTTCCTCCCACAGTCCAAAGATGTGCAGGTTAGGTGGATTGGCCAGGCTAAATTGCCCTTAGGGTCCAAATTGTCCTTAGTGTGAGGTGGGGCTACTGGGTTATGGGGATAAGATAGAGGTATGGGCTTGGGTAGGGTGCTCTTTCCAAGAGCCGGTGCAGACTTGATGGGCCGAATGGCCTCCTTCTGCACTGTAAGTTCTATGTCATGGTCATTGTTCTGAAGGCTGGGTAATTTGCTGCAAACAATGGTTTGTTTGAGGTTGCACGGTTGTTTGAAGGCAAGTAGTGGGGATGTGGGGATGACCTTGGCAAGATGTTCGTCTTCATCGATAACGTGTTGAAGGCTGCGAAGAAGATGTCATAGTTTCTCCGCACCGGGGAAGTACTGGACGAAGGGTACTCTGTCGGTTGTGTCCTGTGTTTGTCTTCTGAGGAGGTCGGTGCAGTGTTTTGCTGTGGCGCGTTGGAACTGTCGATCGATGAGTCGAGCGCCATATCCCGTTCATATGAGGGCATCTTTCAGCATCTGCAGATGTCGGTTACGCTCTTCCTCGTCTGAGCAGATCGTGTAAATATTGAGGGCATGTCCATAGGGGATGGCTTCTTTAATGTGTTTAGGGTGGAAGCTGGAGAAGTGAAGCATCCGTGGGCTTGTGGTAAAGCCAAGTGCTGAGGTGACCGTCCTTGATGGAGATGAGTGTGCCCAAGAATGCAACCAATTTTGGAGAGTAGTCCATTGTGAGTCTGACGGTGGGATGGAAGTTATTGATGTCATTGTGTAGTTGTTTCAGTGATACTCCGCCATGGGTCCACTAACAATGGTGGCCTTTCTAGTAATGCCCACTTGCAATGAATGAATTTAAAAAATCTGTTGGACTTTAACCTGGTGTTGTAAGACTTATTACTGTGCTCACCCCAGTCCAATGTCGGCATCTCCACATCACAAATAAGAAACAGAGAAGAGGTTTACGCCTTAATTCTTCCAAATGCATTTGTAACCTGCCTCCCGCATTCAATCCCTGTAAAGTTTAAGTTCATTAAAATTCTGTATCATTACGCGCACGATGTCCTGTTCGCTCTAATCTAATGCTCTAATACAATAACTCTCGGTCAAACAATGTCTTGATTATTCTCATTCTCGATTCAAATCCCTCTATCTCCTCTCTATCTCTATAATCTCCTCCAACTTCACAACCCTCCAAGGCATCTCATTCTGGTCTCTTTCAGTTCCTCAGTTTTAATTAAAAAAAAATTCATTTATGGGATTTGGGCATTGCAGGCTCGGCCAGCATTTATTGCCCATCCCTGGTTTCCATTGAGAAGGTAGTGGTAAGCTGCCTTCTTGAACCGTTACAGTCCCTGAGATGCAGTTCTACCACCGTTGTTCGCAGTGCCTTCAGTTGTCTAAGGCCTCAAGCCCTGGAATCTCCTCCCAAACCTCTCTAATTGTTATCTGTCTTTCCTCCTTTTGCACACTCCATAAAATCTATCTCATTAATAAGCTTCTGATCATCTCAACTAATATCATCTTTGTTTGATGAAAGTGTCTTGAGATTTTCTGCTAAGGATGCTATACCAATTCAAGTTGTTGTTGTCATTCATAATATAGGGCACTCATCCTTGCCCGCTTTTCGCAGGACTGAACTTCGTCCGTCATCACACCCCCTCTCCCCTACCCTGACCCACATTCCCCCCGCCCACACCGACCATTCCCCTACCTGCCCACCCTTGATCTATGTAACGTCACTCCAGGGCGATGGGCCTGTGTCGGCACCGTCAGCAGGTCAATATGCAAGGCAAGAGGACGATGAGAACCCGTTGTGAGGTGAGCAGCATGATTGCACAGTCATTAACATTGCTGCCTCACAATGCCAGGGATTCCGACATTGGGTGACTGCTTTGACAATATTGAGTTCTTTACCCGTCAATCTGGCCTCAATAAAACTCGAGATGGATTTGTAGGTAGAGTATTATTTATTTTTAACCAACTTGCAAGGCTGACTCGCTCCACAGAGGCTCAGAACACACAGGCGGTCTTCTGAAGCCCCAGAACCGAATGAAATCAGAGACAAAGAATCTCTGCAAATATCATTCAAATGGCATCAAGTTTCATGTACAAGATTCTCATAGGTCATCCTATACACCTCCTGACCTGGCCATATATCCTGATTGGCTCACTTCGCATTCCTCAACCCTGGGCCTCTTGTTACCCAGCATCCTTTTCCCTTCCTACACGAGGCTCCCTCCCCCCTTCCTGGCCATGCTTTTCTGAATCCCTTTGTCCTTTGTCTGTGAACTCCCTACCATCAGACTGGCTCACATCTACATTATTCTAACTAATAATCCTATTTTATATCAGATTTGTTTGTTCAATTCCTCAGTCTGAGTGGAGTTTACACAGTCTCCCTGTGTCTGTGTTTCCTCCAGGTTCTCCGTTTTCTGCCCACAGTCCAAAGATGTGCAGGTTAGGTGGATTGGCCAAGATAAATTGCCCCAAGGTGGAGGCCGCTGGATCCTCACCTCTGCAGTCTGACTATGCACTGGCTTAAAAAGTTCTCCTTGATGCATTTTAAGAATTCCACTACCTCTAAACCGTTCACACTATGGCTACCCCAGTTGATATTGAGGAAATTGAAATCATCCACTTTCACTTCTACTTAAGAACATAAGAAGATAAGAATTAGGAGCAGGGGTAGGCCATCTGGCCTCTCGAGCCTGCTCCACCATTCAATGAGAGCATGGCTGATCTTTTGTGGACTAAGCTCCACTTTCCGGCCCGAACACCATAACCTTTAATCCCTTTATTCTTCAAAAAACTATCTATCTTTATCTTAAAAACATTTAATGAAGGAGCCTCAACTGCTTCACTGGGCAAGGAATTCCATAGATTCACAACCCTTTGGGTGAAGAAGTTCCTCGGAAACTCAGTCCTAATTCTACTTCCCTTTATTTTGAGGCTATGCCCCCGAGTTCTGCTTTCACCCGCCAGTGGAAACAACCTTCCCGCATCTATCCTATCTATTCCCTTCATAATTTTATATGTTTCTATAAGATCCCCCCTCATTCTTCTAAATTCCAATGAGTACAGTCCCAGTCTACTCAACCTCTCCTCGTAATCCAACCCCTTCAGCTCTGGGATTAACCTAGTGAATCTCCTCTGCACACCCTCCAGTGCCAGTATGTCCTTTCTCAAGTAAGGAGATCAAAACTGAACACAATACTCCAGGTGTGACCTCACTAACACCTTATACAATTGCAGCATAACCTCCCTAGTCTTACATAGAACATAGAACAGTACAGCACAGAACAGGCCCTTCGGCCCTCGATGTTGTGCCGAGCGATGATCACCCTACTCAAACCCACGTATCCACCCTATACCCATAACCCAACAGCCCCCCCCCCCTTAACCTTACTTTTTTAGGACACAACGGGCAATTTATCATGGCCAATCCGCCTAACCCGCACATCTTTAGACTGTGGGAGGAAACCGGAGCACCCGGAGGAAACCCACGCACACACGGGAGGACGTGCAGACTCCGCACAGACAGTGACCCAGCCGGGAAGTGAACCTGGGACCCTGGAGCTGTGAAGCATTTATGCTAACCACCATGCTACCGTGCTGCCACCCCTCTAGCAATGAAGGACAAAATTCCATTTGCCTTCTTAATCACCTGTTGCACCTGTAAACCAACTTTTTGCGACTCATGCATTAGCACACCCAGGTCTCTCTGCACAGCAGCATGTTTTAATATTTTGCCATTTAAATAATAATCCCTTTTGCTGTTATTCCTCCCAAAATGGATAACCTCACATTTGTTAACATTGTATTCCATCTGCCAGACCGTAGCCCATTCACTTAACCTATCCAATGCCTCTGCAGACTTCCAGTATCCTCTGCATTTTTTGCTTTACCACTCATCTTAGTGTCGTCTGCAAACTTGGACACATTGCCCTTGGTCCCCAACTCCAAATCATCTATGTAAATTGTGAACAATTATGGGCCCAACACTGATCCCTGAGGGACACCACTAGCTACTGATTGCCAACCAGAGAAACACCCATTAATACCCACTCTTTGCTTTCTATTAATTAACCAATCCTCTATCCATGCTACTACTTTACCCTGAATGCCATGCATCTTTATCTTATGCAGCAACATTTTGTGTGGCACCTTGTCAAAGGCTTTCTGGAAATCCAGATATACCACATCTATTGGCTCCCCGTTAACTACCGCACTGGTAATGTCCTCAAAAAAAATTCTACTAAATTAGTTAGACACGACCTGTCCTTTATGAACCCATTCTGTGCCTGCCCAATGGGACAATTTCCAACCAGATACTTCGCTATTTCTTCCTTGATGATAGATTCCAGTATCTTCCCTACTACCGAAGTTAAGCTGGCCTATAATTACCCGCTTTCTGCCTACTTCCTTTTTTAAACAGTAGTGTCACGTTTGCATAATAATAATCTTTATTGTCGCAAGTAGGCTCACATTAACACTGCAATGAAGTTACTGTGAAAAGCCCCTAGTCGCCACATTCCAGCGCCTGTTCAGGTACATGGAGGGAGAATTTAGAATGTCCAATTCACCTAAAAGCACATCTTTCGGGATTTGTGGGAGGAAACTGGAGAACCCAGAGGAAGTCCATGCAGACACAGGGAGAACGTGCAGACTCCGCACAGACAGTGACCCAAGCCGGGAATCGAACCTGGGACCCTGGTGCTGTGAAGCAGCAGTGCTACCCTCTGTGCTACTTTTGCACTTCTCTGAAATTTGCCTACATATCTGCTCTTCTATTTCTCTCGATCTGTTTGGGGGCCGAGAGAACACTGGCAGCAATGCTATTGCTCCTTTTTGGTTTTTACGTTCTACCCATATGGCTTCAGTTGAAGAGCCTTCTGTGATGTTGTTCATCCTTCATCATACTGACATCATACTGACATCATACTGACATCATACTGACATCATACTGACATCATACTGACTGAGGACTATGTTACCATCCCTTCACCATTGCGTCATAATAACCCGGAATTCCATCCTCAGCAGTAATATGATGCACCGACACGACATAAACACCAGCAGTTCAAGAAGGTGGCTCAACACAATGATTTGAAGGAAGGTTAGGGATGAGCAATAAATGTTGGCCTTTCTAGTAATGCCCACTTGCAATGAATGAATTAAAAAATTATCACACCACAATGGTAGTTTATCCATGAGTTCTGCCTCAGTATCAGGAGGGGAGAAGCCAGAAGGACTGGATTCTCCGGCGGGATCCTCCGCGTTGCCGGCAGTGCACAATGTCAAGGGGCTGCCCATAATGGGAAATCCCATTGGCTGGCTGCCGAGATGGATGGGCCCACTGCTGGCGGGGGTGTGCCGCACCAGAAAACGGCTGCGGTGGGATGGAGAATCCCGCATGCTGAATCTTTTTGCTGGGTGGCCTCGAGACATTTCTTCCTCCTTCAGGTACTCTTAGGTCCTTAGATGACTGCATTGGATGGAGGGCCAGCTGGAATGGGGTCCAGAAGCCTCTGAGTCATCTAGTGCCGCAAATCCTGGAGGCCCCACAATCACAGCACAATGGTGTTGAAGTCCTCAGCGATGGTCCTCTGTGAATAGGCTATGCTCTGGAGTGCCTCAGCAACATCCATTGGCGTCTGGGACACATTCCTCAGTGAATGGAACAGGATGTTGAGCCCCTCAGCCATGGTTATTAGAGACTAAGCCATTCCTTGAACTCCACCACTCATAGCTAGGACGTTCTGCCTCAGGTTTTCCACTGCAATTGACAGATTGCATTGTTGACTAGGTGCCACAAAATTCCAGCACCATCTCCTGCACCTGAAGCCTTTGGGATTCCTCCAATCAGCCTTGCAGTTGCTGGAATGTTTCTGACACCTCCTCATGAATCTCATGGCTCTGGCTTATCATCTTCAGCAGCTCAGGGGGAACCTTCTTCAGAGGCTCTGCATTTGGCTGGGGCCCAGCTGAGTCCTGGGATCCAGCAGCCCGCTGACTGCTCGTTCCCTTGGAAGTTCCTGCCTTTACCTGATGTGCATCAGCAGTTGTGTGGTGCTCAAAAGATTGTGCCCCAGAAGACTGTCTATTAATTTTGCCCACAGATGGTGGAATATGCGGATGATATCGGTGATGCATTGACGGTGCTCTGAGGTGGTCTCTTGGGTGGATGGGGAGACAGTGAGCCGACATAGTCTGGCCTCATCAGATGACGATCCTGAAAGACAATGGACATGAGTCCATGGATGGCTCTGTGGCACAGGGATGGCACAGTCCCAGTGACCCAGGTTCAGTTCCAGTCTTGGGCGACTGTCTGTGAGGAGTTTGCACGTTCTCCCCCTTTCTGCCTGGGTTTCCTCTTGGTGCTCCGGTTTACATAGAACATAGAACAGTACAGCACAGAACAGGCCCTTCGGCCCTCAATGTTGTGCCGAGCCATGATCACCCTACTCAAACCCACATATCCACCCTATACCCGTAACCCAACAACCCCCCCCCTTAACTTTACATTTATTAGGACACTACGGGCAATTTATCACGGCCAATCCACCTAACCCGCACATCTTTGGACTGTGGGAGGAAACCGGAGCACCCGGAGGAAACCTACGCACACACGGGGAGGACTTGCAGACTCCACACAGACAGTGACCCAGCCGGGAATCGAACCTGGGACCCTGGAACTGTGAAGCATTTATGCTAACCACCATGCTACCCTGCTGCCCCTCCCACAGACCAAAGAGGTGCATGTTAAGTTGATTGGTCATGATAAAATTGCCCCTTAGTGTCCAAGGATGTGTAAATTAGGTGGGGTTACGGTGATGGGGTGGGGGAGCGGGCCTTGGTAGGGTGCTTTTTCAGAGGGTCGGTGCATACCCAATGGACTGAATGGCCCCTTTCTGCACTCTGGGAATTCTAATCTATGGTTCTGTGAAAGGGAAGCATAAATGGCTGGGACATCAACAACTCACTTCAGACAGGTCACCTGGATGAAGGTGCAGTGGATCCTCACTTCGCTGGCATAGGCCAATCAACCTATCGATCACTACTCGCTCCTTGGACAACCTGCTATCTCTAAGGCCCTTTCCTCATGGGGGGTGAGGAATTGCAACTCTGGCATTTCTGTTCCCCCCATCTTCAGCCCTTTCCCTTTTATTATGGGTTATCTTCTCCTGCGAGGACAAAAAAAGGATATTTTGAGCAGAACACCTGGTTTATGGCTGGTGACATGTGTGGACACCGCACCTAGACATTAAGAGGTTGCGATGGTGGGTACCAGGGGGTTATGAGGAACAATCTGCAAGGTTGGATGCTGGGTGGGTGTGAGGTGTCAGCCAATGGATATGGGGGGGGGGGGGGGGAATTGGGAATCTAGGGATGACAGACAGTACTGGTGCCAGGATGAGTGAGGTGCAGTTCATAGGGAGTCATTCATCTTCTTCCTACATTGGACGTTGGTCCTCCTCGTCATTCTGCTGGCACTAACTGCAGCTCTCACTGCATCCCAGGTGGGATTTGTCACATTGCTCTGGGGTCTCCTGCCTCCTCGTGGGTACAGGGTGCCCTGCCACTTCCCCACTGCATCCAGATGCTTGGCCAGATCTCCCTTCAGGAATCGAAGAGCAGGCCTCCATGCTGACATCTTCCTGGCTTGTCTGGGAGATAGTGCTGGAGGACTGTTTAAATGCTGCCCCCGCACCCCCCCCCCCCCCCGCCCCGCCCTTGTAAGCAGTGAACAGCTGAGCCCCGAGTCGGGCAAATCACTTCTGGGACTCTGGCTGGGCATGGCTCACATGGAGGTTTGTTTTTTGCACTAAGTGGGGGTGATTGTGATTTGGTTTGTGCCCCTTCACCCGGCGGAAATCATCCCGCCCAAAATCCATTGTTCAGGAGAATTGCTCCCATGATGTCTGTTGTTTACAATGTGCAGGAATTGGCAGGGTAATGGCACAAAGCCATGATGCCTATTTGGAGAGTTGGTGCAGAAACAATGGCCAGAATAGCCTCCCCCTGTGCTGTAACAGTTCTGTAATTCTGTGATTGTGTGATTACAGTGTGCAAAACAGCTTGCAGGGTGTCGCAGGAGTCCAGCAATCTGTTTCCACCACATCAATAAGATTGCTGAGGTACCACATGGGGACATGGCAATGGCTCCATGAAGCTCGTACCAGCTGTCCTTGCTCAGGATGACAGCACTTCTCCTTCCATCCCTGACATTCTGATAGTCTCCTTACGCACAGCCAGTCTACAGTACTGCAGCTCATGTCAAAATGGTGCAGTTGGCATGGGCCTTCTGGCCTAGAGTTGCTCAAACCCATCCTCCGAGACCACCTTCATTCTCCTCCACTAAAAGTCAGAAACTTCTTAAAAAATTTGTTGCTGAGATGTGAGCATTGCTGGCAAGGCCAGCATTTGTTGACCATCCCTAATTGCATGGGCCTTCCATCAGGCAAGCTGCCGCTATTGGCATAGCATTGAATTTGTCACTAGGACAGTCAAAAGCATATGGAAGACAAGCACTAAATTAATACACAAGGGCGATTATGTTTGCATTGGATGCAAAATGACATGATCTCTTCTATAAATTTGGCTGAGAATGATAATTTTATGTTGGCATTTACTCAAGCATTATGATTAGGCAGACACTGTGATATTCAGTGACAGATGGAAGGAATTTAGGTGTGGATTGAGAGGGAATGGAAAACTGAGGTTGCGGTTACTGTTGCTGCAATAATTAAATGAGTTCTTCATGGATAGCCGGAAAAAAAGGGATGGCCTAAGTTGGCTCTTCCCTGCCTCTTTTTCCTCTTCTTCTCCCTCTTTCTCTTCCTCCTGCTCGTTGCAGTAGAGGTGGTGGCAAAGGCTGCCCCATTATGGTCGACATTGGCAGCAGATGAGCCCAATTCTTGCCACCTACTCTGTTGAGGGTCCCACCAGAATGTGCTAGGAAACAGAGGTATTGGATGGGCTTCTTCGTTCCCCAACGCTGATTTTGTAATCGGGCGGAGAATCCGTTTTTACGATGGAATCGAGGGTGGCCGTACCCTCGAGGGTCCATACCCTCTAAAGCGGTCATTGTGTTTTGCACCGCACACCTTTGGGACAGCCTCAGGATGTCACCAGAAGACCCTCCCCCGATAGGCTGAGTTCCTGACCGTGCAGTTGACGTGTGGTCTCAGCGATAGGGAACCCGGCATGGCGGCTGCGGACTCTGTCCAGCATCGTCAAAGTTGGGCGAGATCCGTGCTGCTGGCCGGGGGGGGGGGGCTTCGGCGAGGGCTGGGGGACTGGTGGGGCGTGGCAAAGGGGTGTCCTGTGGGGAATTATCTGGCAGGTCAGGTCCGCACACGGCCGGCGCCATGTTCTACGGCGTGCCCGCTGCAGGTCGTCGCCATGCGCATGTGCGGCCATGGACCTGACCGGGTGTTTCACTAAATGGGTGCTGCACAAGTGTAAGTGGACTGTGTACTGGGATCATTAACCGTGTGATCAGCGACCCTTCTATTGCCAGGCGGTTCTGTTCAGTCTCGGGTTGTGGGAAGACAGTGGCAAAGCATATTTTACATGCTCTAGGTCCGCTGGAAACGGGTCCAGTGGATAGGTGGGTGCACTGATCTGTACATCTGCACATACACCAGGGACTACAGCACAGATGTGACAACCACGGCATCACTAGAGGGCAGCATCAGAGGTGGGTATAAAGTGTCTGACAAAAGGGAGGATTCGCCTCTTTTAGAAGCACAGAGCTAGTGAGCAGCACACAGAGACAGCTCAGCATAGGCAGCTTACCTTGGCTTCTCTTGTTTTGCTTCTTGACTGTATTACGTCTGGTTGAGCTCTGGAGACAGAACAAACCCACTGAATAAAGTATTTGTGTCAACTGGAAGTCTACAATCTTTATTCAGACTTAGAGAATAACATAGTGGGGGGGAAGCAAATTTATCCCATGTTTTTTACATTTACCGGTCTCCAGAAAGAGGGAACAAAATGTAATTAGCTTTCTTTAAATCAAGAGCCTCAGCGATTTCCCTTCCTCAACAGTCGATGGCAAACTGAGGCAAGTGTTTCCAAATCCAGCTTGGAAGGAGGCAGGCATGTAAAAGAACAGGTAGACGAGGGTAGAGCAGTTGATGTGGTGTATATGGATTTCAGTAAAGCGTTTGATAAGGTTCCCCACGGTCGGCTATTGCAGAAAATACAGAGGCTGGGGATTGAGGGTGATTTAGAGATGTGGATCAGAAATTGGCTAGTTGAAAGAAGACAGAGAGTGGTAGTTGATAGGAAATGTTCAGAATGGAGTTCAGTTACGAGTGGCGTACCACAAGGATCTGTTCTGGGGCCGTTGCTGTTTGTCATTTTTATAAATGACCTAGAGGAGGGCGCAGAAGGATGGGTGAGTAAATTTGCAGACGACACTAAAGTCGGTGGAGTTGTAGACAGTGCGGAAGGATGTTGCAGGTTACAGAGGGACATAGATAAGCTGCAGAGCTGGGCTGAGAGGTGGCAAATGGAGTTTAATGTGGAGAAGTGTGAGGTGATTCACTTTGGAAAGAATAACAGGAATGCGGAATATTTGGCTAATGGTAAAATTCTTGGTAGTGTGGATGAGCAGAGGGATCTCGGTATCCATGTACATAGATCCCTGAAAGTTGCCACCCAGGTTGATAGGGTTGTGAAGAAGGCCTATGGTGAGTTGGCCTTTATTGGTAGAGGGATTGAGTTCCGGAGCCATGAGGTCATGTTGCAGTTGTACAAAACTCTAGTACGGCCGCATTTGGAGTATTGCGTACAGTTCTGGTCGCCTCATTATAGGAAGGACGTGGAAGCTTTGGAACGGGTGCAGAGGAGATTTACCAGGATGTTGCCTGGTATGGAGGGAAAATCTTATGAGGAAAGGCTGATGGACTTGAGGTTGTTTTCGTTAGAGAGAAGAAGGTTAAGAGGTGACTTAATAGAGGCATACAAAATGATCAGAGGGTTAGATAGGGTGGATAGCGAGAGCCTTCTCCCGCGGATGGGGGTGGCTAGCACGAGGGGACATAGCCTTAAATTGAGGGGTAATAGATATAGGACAGAGGTCAGAGGTGGGTTTTTTACGCAAAGAGTGGTGAGGCCGTGGAATGCCCTACCTGCAACAGTAGTGAACTCGCCAACATTGAGGGCATTTAAAAGTTTATTGGATAAGCATTTGGATGATAAGGGCATAGTGTAGGTTAGATGGCCTTTAGTTTTTTTTTCCATGTCGGTGCAACATCGAGGGCCGAAGGGCCTGTACTGCGCTGTATCGTTCTATGTTCTATGTTCTATGTATAGCTTTGGTCTCCTTACTTAAGAAACAACATGATGTGGAGATGCCGGCGTTGGACTGGGGTGAGCACAGTAAGAAGTCTTACAACACCAGGTTAAAGTCCAACAGGTTTGTTTCAAACACAAGCTTTCGGAGCACTGCTCCTTCCTCAGGTGAATGGAGAGGTATGTTCCAGAAACATTTATGCAGACAAAGTCAGAGATGCCGGACAATGCTTGGAATGCGAGCATTTGCGGGTAATCATATCATTACAGATCCAGAGATGGGGGGTGATCCCAGGTTAAAGAGGCGTCAAGCCAGAACAGTTGATAGGATTTTGCAAGTCCAGGCCAGATGGTGGGGGGTGGATGTAATGCGACATGAATCCAAGATCCCGGTTGAGGCCGCACTCATACGTGCGGAACTTAGCTACAAGTTTCTGCTCGGCAATTCTGCGTTGTCGCGTATCCTGAAGACCGCCTTGGAGAACGTTTTCCCGGAGATCAGAGGCTGAATGCCCTTGACTGCTGAAGTGTTCCCCGACTGGAAGGGAACATTCTTGCCTGGTGATTGTCGCACGATGCCCGTCCATTCGTTGGGCATCGTGCAACAATCACCAGGCAAGAATGTTCCCTTCCAGTCGGGGAACACTTCAGCAGTCAAGGGCATTCAGCCTCTGATCTCCGGGTAAGCGTTCTCCAAGGCGGTCTTCAGGATACGCGACAACGCAGAATTGCCGAGCCAAAACTTATAGCTAAGTTCCGCACGCATGAGTGCGGCCTCAACCGGGATCTAGGATTCATGTCGCGTTACATTCACCCCCCACCATCTGGCCTGGACTTGCAAAATCCTACCAACTGTCCTGCCTTGAGACAATTCACACCTCTTTAACCTGGGATCACCTCCTATTGTAAGGCGTCTGATAAGGTTTCCCATGGCAGGTTAATGGTAAAAGTGAAGTCGTATGGGGTTCAGGGTATACTAGCTAGATGGATAAAGAACTGGCTGGGCAACAGGAGATGGAGAGTAGTGGTGGAAGGGAGTGTCTCAAAATGAAGAAGGGTGACTAGTGGTGTTCCACAGAGATCCGTGCTCGGATCACTGTTGTTTGTAATCTACATAAATGACCTGGAGGAAGGTATAGGTGGCCTGATTAGCAAGTTTGCAGATGATACTAAGATTGGTGGAGTTGCAGATAGCGAGGAGGACTGTCAGAGAATACAACAAAATATAGATAGATTGGAGAGTTGGGCAGAGAAATGGCAGATGGAGTTCAATCCAGACAAATGCGAGGTGATGCATTTTGGAAGATCAAATTCAAGAGCGGACTATATGGTCAATGGAAGGGTCTTGGGGAAAATTGATGTACAGAGAGATCTGGGAGTTCAGGTCCATTGTACCCTGAAGTGGCAACGCAGGTTGATAGAGTGGTCAAGAAGGCATACACCATGCTTGCCTTCATCGGAAGGGGTATTAAGTACAAGAGTTGGCAGGTCATGTTACAGTTGTATAGGACTTTGGTTCGGCCACATTTGGAATACTGCGTGCAGTTCTGGTCGCCACATTACCAGAAGGATGTGGGTGCTTTGGAGAGGGTGCAGAGGAGGTTCACCAGGATGTTGCCTGGTATGGAGGGTGCTAGCTAAGAAGGAAGGTTGAGTAGATTAGGATTGTTTTCGTTGGAAAGACGGAGGTTGAGGGGGGACTTGATTGAGGTCTACAAAATTATGAGAGGTATGGACAGGGTGGATAGCAACAAGCTTTTCCCAAGAGTGGGGGTGTCAGTTACAAGGGGTCACGATTTCAAGGTGAGAGGGGGAAAATTTAAGGGAGATGTGCGTGGAAAGCTTTTTACGCAGAGGGTGGTGGGTGCCTGGAACGCTTTGCCAGCGGAGGTGGTAGAGGTGGGCACGATAGCATCATTTAAGATGCATCTAGACAGATATATGAACGGGCGGGGAACAGAGGGAAGTAGACCTTGCAAAATAGGAGACAGGTTTAGATAAAGGATCTGGATCGGCGCAGGCTGGGAGGGCCGAAGGGCCTGTTCCTGTGCTGTAATTTTCTTTGTTCTTTGTTCTATCTCTGGATCTGTAAAGATTTGATTACCCGCAAATGCTTGCATTCCAAGCATTGTCTGGCATTTCTGACTTTGTCTATAAAAATGTTTCTGGAACATACCTCTCTATTCACCTGAGGAAGGAGCAGTGCTCTGAAAGCTCGTGTTTGAAACAAACCTGTTGGACTTTAACCTGGTGTTGTAAGACTTCTTACTTAAGAAAGGACAGAATTGCAGTCAAAGCAGTTCAGAGAAGGTTCACTTGCTTGATTCCTGGGATGAAGGTGTTAAGAGGAAAGCTTGATCAGGTTGTGCCCACACCCATTAGCGTTTGGAAGAATAAGAGATGATCTTATTGAATTATAGAATCATAGAATCCTTACAGTGCAGAAGGAGGCCATTTGGCTCATCATGTCTGCACTGTCCCTTGGAAAGAGCACCCTACTTAAACCCAAGCCTCCACCCTATCCCCGTATCCCAGTAACACCACCTAACCTTTTGAGCACAAAGTGAATACTCCTCATCTTAGCGGTTTACTCCCTTAGGGCTTTACAAATGGATATATATGAGGGCATAGTTGTTGAGGAGAGAGTGCCCACCCAGTCTCCCACCTTGCTTTCACAGAGGACCAATTTGTCAGGAGTTATTACAGAAGGATTCTGTTGCTGAATTGGAGGAGGAATTGGGGGAAGAGCATGAGTCGCATCAATCACCAGTGCCATTAAGAGAGAGAGAGAAATACAGCACAGAACAGGCCCTTCGGTCCACGATGTTGTGCCAAACTTTTATCCCAGGTTAATCATAGAATTTTGGACACGAAGGGCAATTTATCATGGCCAATCCACCCAACCTGCACATCTTTGGACTGTGGGAGGAAACCGGAGTACCCGGAGGAAACCCACGCACACATGGGGAGGATGTGCAGACTCCACACAGACAGTGACACAAGTCAAAATCGAACTTGGGACCCTGGAGCTGTGAAGCAATTGTGCTATCCACAATGCTACCGTGCTGCCCTTAAGAACAAATTAAACTACACTCCATTATTCTACCCTAATCCATGTACCTATCCAATAGCTGCTTGAAGGTCCCTAACGTTTCCGACTCAACTACTTCCACAGGCAGTGCATTCCATGCCCCCACTACTCTCTGGGTAAAGAACCTACCTCTGACAACCTCCCTATATCTTCCACCATTTATCTTAAATTTATGTCCCCTTGTAATGGTGTATTCCACCCGGGGAAAAAGTCTCTGACTGTCTACTCTATCTATTCCCCTGATCATCTTATAAACCTCTCTCAAGTCACCCCTCATCCTTCTCCGTTCTTTTGAGAAAAGGCCTAGCACCCTCAACCTTTCCTCGTAAGACCTACTCTCCATTCCAGGCAACATCCTGGTAAATCTCCTTTGCACCTTTTCCAAAGCTTCTACATCCTTCCTAAAATGAGGTGACCAGAACTGCACACAGTACTCCAAATGTGGCCTGACCAAGGTTTTGTACAGCTGCATCATCACCTCATGACTCTTAAATTCAATCCCTCTGCTAATGAACGCTAGCACACCATAGGCCTTCTTCACAGCTCTATCCACTTGAGTGGCAACTTTCAAAGATCTATGAACATAGACCCCAAGATCTCTTTCCTCCTCCACATTGCCAAGAACCCTACCGTTAACCCTGTATTCTGCATTCATATTTGTCCTTCCAAAATGGACAACCTCACACTTGTCAGGGTTAAACTCCATCTGCCACTTCTCAGCCCAGCTCTGCATTCTATCTATGTCTCTTTGAAGCCGACAACAGCCCTCCTCACTATCCACAACTCCACCAATCTTCGTATAATCATCAAATGTACTGACCCACCCTTCAACTCCCTTATCCAAGTCATTAATGAAAATCACAAACAGCAGAGGACCCAGAACTGATCCCTGTGGTATGCCACTGGTAACTGGGCTCCAGGCTGAATATTTGCCATCTACCACCACTCTCTGTCTTCTATCGGTTAGCCAGTTTGTTATCCAACTGGCCAAATTTCCCACTATCCCATGCCTCCTTACTTTCTGCATAAGCCGACCATGGGGAACCTTATCAAATGCCTTACTAAAATCCATGTACACCACATCCACTGCTTTACCTTCATCCACATGATTGGTCACCTCCTTAAAGAAGTCAATAAGACTTGTAAGGCAAGACCTACCCCTCACAAATCCGTGCTGACTATCCCTAATCAAGCAGTGTCTTTCCAGATGCTCAGAAATACTATCTCTCAGTACCCTTTCCATTACTTTGCCTACCACCGAAGTAAGACTAACTTACTGTCCTGTAATTCCCAGGGTTATCCCAATTCCCTTTTTTGAACAGGGGCACGACATTCGCCACTCTCCAATCCTCTGGTACCACCCCTGTTGACAGCGAGGATGAAAAGATAATTGCCAACGGCTCTGCAATTTCATTTCTTGCCTCCCATAGAACCCTTGGATATATCCCGTCAGGCCCGGGGGACTTGTCTATCCTCAAGTTTTTCAAAATGCTCAACACATCTTCCTTCCTAACAAGTATCTCCTCGAGCTTACCAGTCTGTTTCACACTGTCCTCTCCAACAATATGGCCCCTCTCGTTTGTAAATACTGAAGAAAAAACTTGTTCAAGACCTATCCTATCTCTTCAGACTCAATACACAACCTCCTGCTAGTGTCCTTGATCGGACCTACCCTCGCTCTAGTCATTCTCATATTTCTCACATATGTGTAAAAGGCCTTGGGGTTTTCCTTGATCCTACCCGCCAAAGATTTTTCATGCCCTCTCTTAGCTCTCCTAATCCCTTTCTTCAGTTCCCTCCTGGCTATCTTGTTTCCCTCCAGCGCCCTGTCTGAACCTTGTTTCTTCAGCCTTACATAAGTCTCCTTCTTCCTCTTAACAAGACATTCAACCTCTCTTGTCAACCATGGTTCCCTCACTCGACCATCTCTTCCCTGCCTGACAGGGACATACATATCAAAAACAAGGAGTACCTGTTCCTTGAACAAGTTCCACATTTGATCATCCAGCAGAGGGCAGCAGAGCAGAGCTACTGATCAGCTGTTCTGGGGAAATTTGCATACGTGCAGTGCCGTCAGCCGAATTTGAAGGTGCACCTGCGAAGGAGACCCGAGGAGTTTGAGTGAAGGCAAGCATCCAGCAGAGGGCAGCAGAGCAGAGCTACTGATCAGCTGTTCTGGGGAAATTTGCATACGTACAGTGCGGTCAGCCTAATTTGAAGGTGTACCTGCGAAGGAGACCCGAGGAGTTTGAGTGAAGGCAAGCATCCAGCAGGGGGCAGCAGAGCAGAGCTACTGATCAGCTGTTCTGGGGAAATTTGCATACGTGCAGTGAGGTCAGCCTAATTTGAAGGTGGTTTGTGGAGGGGCTGTTGTCAAGTGACAGTTAAACCCGAAACACTTTGTCAGTGTTTTCCACCCTACCTCCTCCTCTAACCAAAAAAAAAACCACGGTCGTCGGGAAGCGGGAGCAGGGGCCTGTCATGAAGGTGAGTGAGTGCCTTTAAATTTGCTTACCTTTCAGCGGGAGCAGGGTTTGAGGGAATATCAGATAAGCTCTTCCTTTCTTTTTCTTTTTCTTGTTTTTTTTTAAATCTAGAGGTGATGTCAGGGAAGGCAGTACAATGCTCCTCCTGCAAAATGTTTGAGGTGAGGGACGCCGTCAGTGTCCCTGCTGATTTCATCTGTGGGAAGTGCATCCAACTCCAGCTCCTCAAAAACCGTGTTAGGGACCTGGAGCTTGAGCTGGATGAACTTCGGATCATTCGGGAGGCAGAGGGGGTCATAGATAGAAGCTTCAGGGAGGTTGTTACTCTGAAGAATAAAGATAGATGGGTGACGGTGAGAGGGGCTGGGGGTAAGCAGTCAGTACAGGGATGCCCTGTGGTCGTTCCCCTGAGTAACAAGTATACCGTTTTGGATACTTGTGGGGGGGGGGGACTTACCAGGGGTAAGCCATGGGGTATGGGCCTCTGGCACGGAGTCTGTCCCTGTTGCTCAGAAGGGAAGGGGGGAAAGGAGTAGAACATTAGTAATTGGGGACTCAATAGTCAGGGGCACAGATAGGAGATTTTGTGGGAGCGAGAGAGACTCACGTTTGGTATGTTGCCTCCCAGGTGCAAGGGTACGTGATGTCTCGGATCGTGTTTTCCGGGTCCTTAAGGGGGAGGGGGAGCAGCCCCAAGTCGTAGTCCACATTGGCACTAACGACATAGGTAGGAAATGGGACAAGGATGTCAGGCAGGCCTTTAGGGAGCTAGGATGGAAGCTCAGAGCGAGAACAAACAGAGTTGTTATCTCTGGGTTGTTGCCCGTGCCACGTGATAGTGAGACGAGGAATAGGGAGAGAGAGCAATTAAACACGTGGCTACAGGGATGGTGCAGGCGGGAGGGATTCAGATTTCTGGATAACTGGGGCTCTTTCTGGGGAAGGTGGGACCTCTATAGACAGGATGGTCTACATCTGAACCTGAGGGGCACCAATATCCTGGGGGGGAGATTTGTTAGTGCTCTTTTGGGGGTTTAAACTAATTTAACAGGGGCATGGGAACCTGGATTGTAGTTTTGGGGTACGGGAGATTGAGAGTATAGAGGTCAGGAGCACAGATTTGACTTCGCAGGAGGGTGCCAGTGTTCAGGTAGGTGGTTTGAAGTGTGTCTACTTCAATGCCAGGAGTATACGAAATAAGGTAGGGGAACTGGCAGCATGGGTTGGTACCTGGGACTTCGATGTTGTGGCCATTTCAGAGACATGGATAGAGCAGGGACAGGAATGGTTGTTCCAGGTTCCGGGGTTTAGGTGTTTTAGTAAGCTCAGAGAAGGGGGCAAAAGAGGGGGAGGTGTGGCGCTGCTAGTCAAGGACAGTTTTACGGTGGCGGAAAGGATGCTAGATGGGGACTCTTCTTCCGAGGTAGTATGGGCTGAGGTTAGAAACAGGAAAGGAGAGGTCACCCTGTTGGACGTTTTCTATAGGCCACCTAATAGTTCTAGGGATGTAGAGGAAAGGATGGCGAAGATGATTCTGGAAAAGAGCGAAAGTAACAGGGTAGTTGTTATGGGAGACTTTAACTTTCCAAATATTGACTGGAAAAGATATAGTTCGAGTACATTAGATGGGTCGTTCTTTGTACAATGTGTGCAGGAGGGTTTCCTGACACAATATGTTGACAGGCCAACAAGAGGCGAGGCCACATTGGATTTGGTTTTGGGTAATGAACCAGGCCAGGTGTTAGATCTGGAGGTAGGTGAGCACTTTGGAGACAGTGACCACAATTCGGTGACTTTTACGTTAGTGATGGAAAGGGATAAGTATACCCCGCAGGGCAAGAGTTATAGCTGGGGAAAGGGCAATTATGATGCCATTAGACATGACTTCGGATGGGTAGGTTGGAGAAGTAGGCTGCAAGGGTTGAGCACACTGGATATGTGGAGCTTATTCAAGGAACAGCTATTGCGTGTTCTTGATAAGTACGTACCAGTCAGGCAGGGAGTAAGGGGTAGAGCGAGGGAACCGTGGTTTACCAAAGAAGTGGAATCTCTTGTTAAGAGGAAGAAGGAGGCCTATGTGAAGATGAGGCGTGAAGTTTCAGTTGGGGCGCTTGATAGTTACAAGGAAGCGAGGAAGGATCTAAAGAGAGAGCTAAGACGAGCAAGGAGGGGACATGAGAAGTCTTTGGCAGGTAGGATCAAGGAAAACCCAAAAGCTTTCTATAGGTATGTCAGGAATAAAAGAATGACTAGGGTAAGAGTAGGGCCAGTCAAGGACAGTGGTGGGAAGTTGTGTGTGGAGGCTGAGGAGATAAGCGAGATACTAAATGAATACTTTTCGTCAGTATTCACTCAGGAAAAAGATAATGTTGTGGAGGAGAATGCTGAGACCCAGGCTATTAGAATAGATGGCAGTGAGGTGAGTAGGGAAGAAGTGTTGGCAATTCTGGACATGGTGAACATAGATAAGTCCCCGAGGCCTGATGGGATTTATCCTAGGATTCTCTGGGAAGCCAGGGAAGAGATTGCTGAGCCTTTGGCTTTGATTTTTATGTCATCATTGGCTACAGGAATAGTGCCAGAGGACTGGAGGATAGCAAATGTGGTCCCTTTGTTCAAGAAGTGGAGTAGAGATAACCCCGGTAACTATAGGCCAGTGAGCCTCACGTCTGTTGTGGGTAAAGTCTTGGAGAGGATTATAAGAGATACGATTTATAATCATCTAGATAGGAATAATATGATTAGGGATAGTCAGCATGGTTTTGTGAAGGGTAGGTCATGCCTCACAAACCTTATCGAGTTCTTTGAGAAGGTGACTGAACAGGTAGACGAGGGTAGAGCAGTTGATGTGGTGTATATGGATTTCAGTAAAGCGTTTGATAAGGTTCCCCACGGTCGGCTATTGCAGAAAATACGGAGGCTGGGGATTGAGGGTGATTTAGAGATGTGGATCAGAAATTGCCTAGTTGAAAGAAGACAGAGGGTGGTGGTTGATGGGAAATGTTCAGAATGGAGTTCATTTATGAGTGGCGTACCACAAGGATCTGTTCTGGGGCCGTTGCTGTTTGTCATTTTTATAAATGACCTAGAGGAGGGCACAGAAGGTTGGGTGAGTAAATATGCAGACGACATTAAAGTCAGTGGAGTTGTAGACAGTGTGGAAGGATGTTGCAGGTTACAGAGGGACATAGATAAGCTGCAGAGCTGGGCTGAGAGGTGGCAAATGGAGTTTAATGTAGAGAAGTGTAAGGTGATTCACTTTGGAAAGAATAACAGGAATGCGGAATATTTGGCTAATGGTAAAATTCTTGGTAGTGTGGATGAGCAGAGGGATCTCGGTGTCCATGTACATAGATCCCTGAAAGTTGCCACCCAGGTTGATAGGGTTGTGAAGAAGGCCTATGGTGTGTTGGCCTTTATTGGTAGAGGGATTGAGTTCCGGAGCCATGAGGTCATGTTGCCGCTGTACAAAACTCTGGTACGGCCGCATTTGGAGTATTACGTACAGTTCTGGTCGCCTCATTATAGGAAGGACGTTGAAGCTTTGGAACGGGTGCAGAGGAGATTTACCAGGATGTTGCCTGGTATGGAGGGAAAATCTTATGAGGAAAGGCTGATGGACTTGAGGTTGTTTTCGTTAGAGAGAAGAAGGTTAAGAGGTGACTTAATAGAGGCATACAAAATGATCAGAGGGTTAGATAGGGTGGACAGTGTGAGCCTTCTCCCATGGATGGAGGTGGCTAGCACGAGGGGACATAGCCTTAAATTGAGGGGTAATATATATAGGACAGAGGTCAGAGGTAGGTTTTTTACGCAAAGAGTGGTGAGGCCGTGGAATGCCCTACCTGCAACAGTTGTGCACTCGCCAACATTGAGGGCATTTAAAAGTTTATTGGATAAGCATATGGATGATAATGGCATAGTGTAGGTTAGATGGCCTTTAGTTTTTGACTTCCCATGTCGGTGCAACATCGTGGGCCGAAGGGCCTGTACTGCACTGTATCGTTCTATGTTCTATTTCACTTGTGTCCTTCCCTGACAGCCAATGTTCCCAACCTATGCACTTCAGTTCTTGTCTGACAGCATTGTATTTACCCATCCCCCAATTGTAAACCTTGCCCTGTTGCACACACCTATCCTTCTCCATTACTAAAGTGAAAGTCACAGAATTGTGGTCACTACCTCCAAAATGCTCCCCCACTAACAAATCTATCACCTGCCCTGGTTCATTACCAAGTGCCAAATCCAATATGGCCTTCCCTCTGGTCGGACAATCTACATTGTGTTAGAAAAGCTTCCTGGACACACTGCACAAACACTACCCCATCCAAACTATTTGATCTAAAGAATTTCCACTCAATGTTTGGGAAGTTGTAGTCACCCATGACTACTACCCTGTGACTTCTGCACCTTTCCAAAATCTGTTTCCCAATCTGTTCCTCCACATCTCTGCTGCTATTGGGGGGCCTATAGAAAACTCCCAAGGTAACTGCTCCTTTCCTATTTCTGACTTCAACCTATACCACCTCAGTAGGCAGATCCCCCTCGAACTGCCTTTCTGCAGCTGCTATACTATCTCTAATTAACAATGTCACCCCCCACCTCTTTTACCATCCTCCCTAATCTTGTTGAAACATCTATAGCCAGGGACCTCCAACAACCATTTCTGACCCTCTTCTATCCAAGTTTCCGTGATGGCCACCACATCGTAGTCCCAAATACCGATCAATGCCTTAAGTTCACCCACCTTATTCCTGATGCTTCTTGCATTGAAATATACACACTCCAACCCATCTTCTTGCCTGCAAGTACTCTCCTTTGTCAGTGTTACCTTCCCCACTGCATCACTAGGTGCTTTGGCGTCCTGAATATCGGCTACCTTAGTTGCTGGACTACAAATCCGGTTCCCGGATAACTGTCAGAGTTCTCGGAGACTTGGTCATCCAAGATCTAATTGATTGATTGATTGATTTAGTGTAACATGTACCGAAGTACAGTGAAAATTATGTCTTTATTCAAACCATTCCTCCAATCCCGCAATGCATCAAAAGTCCTGTGATCCTCATCATCACCATCTGATTGCCTTCTGCAGTCTTGCCTTCAATTCACTGGAAATATTGACACCAAATATTAACACCAAATGAATATTAGATGGATGGATGGATTTGTTTATTGTCACGTGTACCGAGGTACAGTGAAAAGTATTTTTCTGCAAGCAGCTCAACAGATCATTCAGTACATGGGAAGAAAAGGGAATTAAACAAAATTCAAGAAAATACAAGAAAATAGATAATAGGGCAACACAAGATATACAATGTAACTACATAAGCATTGGCATCGGATGAAGCATACAGGGTGTAGTGTTAATGAGGTTAGTCAATAAGAGGGTCATTTAGGAGTCTTGTGACAGTGGGGAAGAAGCTGTTTTTGAGTCTGTTCGTGCGTGTTCTCAGACTTCTGTATCTCCTGCCCGATGGAAGAAGTTGGAAAAGTGAGTAAGCCGGGTGGGAGAGATCCTTGATTATGCTGCCCGCTTTCCCCAGGCAACGGGAGGTGTTGATGGAGTCCATGGATGGGAGGCAGGTTCCTGTGATGGACTGGGCGGTATTCACGACTCTCTGAAGTTCCCTGCGGTCCTGGGCTGAGCAGTTGCCATACCAGGCTGTGATGCAGCCTGATAGGATGCTTTCTATGGTTCATCTGTAAAAGTTGGTAAGGGGTAATGTGGACATGCCGAATTTCCTTAGTTTCCTGAGGAAGCGTAGGCGCTGTTGTGCTTTCTTGGTGATAGCGTCAACGTGAGTGGACCAGGACAGATTTTTGGTGATGTGCACCCCTAGAACATAGAACATAGAACATTACAGCGCAGTACAGGCCCTTCGGCCCACGATGTTGCACCGTCCTGTGAAACCCTTCTGAAGTCCCTCTACACTATTCCCTTATCGTCCATATGCCTATCCAATGACCATTTGAATGCGTTTAGTGTTGGCGAGTCCACTACTGTTGCAGGCAGGGCATTCCACACCCTTAATACTCTCTGAGTAAAGAACCTACCTCTGACATCTGTCTGATATCTATCTCCCCTCAATTTAAAGCTATGTCCCTTCGTGTTAGATATCACCAGCAGAGGATAAAGGCTCTCGATGTCCACCCTATCTAATCCTCTGATCATCTTGTATGCCTCAATTAAGTCCCCTCTTAACCTTCTTCTCTCTAACGAAAACAGCCTCAAGACCTTCAGCCTTTCCTCATATGATCTTCCCTCCATACCAGGCAACATTCTTGTAAATCTCCTCTGCACCCTTTCCAATGCTTCCACATCCTTCCTATAATGTGTCGACCAGAACTGCACTCAATACTCCAAATGAGGCCGCACCAGAGTTTTGTACAACTGCAACATTACTTCATGGCTCCGAAACTCAATTCCTCTACCAATAAAAGCTAACACACCGTACGCCTTCTTAACAACCGTATCAACCTGGGTGGCAACTTTCAGGGATCTATGGACATGGACACCGAGATCTCTCTGCTCGTCCACACTACCAAGAATCTTACCATTAGCCCAGTACTCTGCCTTCCTGTTATTCCTTCCAAAATGAATCACCTCACACTTTTCTGCATTAAACTCCATTTGCCACCTGTCAGCCCAGCTCTGCTGCTTATCTATGTCCCTCTGTAACTTGTAACATCCTTCTGCACTGTCCACAACTCCACCAACTTTAGTGTCATCTGCAAATTTACTCACCCATCCTTCTACGCCCTCCTCCAGGTCATTTATAAAAATGACAAACAGCAACGGCCCCAAAACAGATCCTTGTGGCACACCACTAGTAACTGGACACCAGTCAGAACATTTCCCATCAACCACCGCCCCAGAACAGATCCTTGTGGTACGCCACTCATAACTGAACTCCATTCTGAACATTTCCCATCAACCACCAACCTCTGTCTTCTATCAGCTAGCCAATTTCTGATCCAAACTGCTAAATCACCCTGAATCCCATGCCTCTGTATTTTCTGCAATAGCCTACCGTGGGGAACCTTATCAAACGCTTTACTGAAATCCATATACACCACATCAACTGCTTGACCCTCATCCACCTGTTTGGTCACCTTCTCGAAGAACTCAATGAGGTTTGTGAGGCACGACCTACCCTTCACAAAACCATGTTGACTATCTCTAATCAAATTATTCCTTTCCAGATGATTATATATCCTATCTCTTATAAAACTTTCCTCGGAACCTAGGAATTTGAAACTGCTAACCATCTCCACCTCGGCCCCGTTGATGCTGACAGGGGTGTGTACAGTACTTTGCTTCCTGAAGTCAATGACCAGCTCTTTAATTTTGCTGGCATTGAGGGACAGATTGTTGTCGTTACACCACTCCACCAGGTTTTCTATCTCTCTCCTGTATTCTGACTCGTTATTCGAGATCCGGCCCACTATGGTCGTATCGTCAGCAAACCTGCAGATGGAGTTGGAACCAAGTTTTGCCATGCAGTCGTGTGTGTACAGGAAGTAGAGTAGGGGGCTAAGTACGCAGCCTTGCGGGGCACTGGTATTGAGGACTATTGTGGAGGAAGTGTTGGTGTTAATTCTTACTCATTGTGGGCTGTTGGTCAGAAAATCGAGGATCCAGTTGCAGAGTGGAGAGCCAAGTCCCAGGTTTTGGAGCTTTGATATGAGTTTGGCTGGGATTATGATGTTGAAGGCGGAGCTGTAGTCAATAAATACGAGTCCGATGTAGGAGTCCTTTTTTTCGATATGCTCTAGGGATGAGTGTAGGGCCAGGGAAATGGCGTCTGGTGTGGACCGGTTGCGATGGTATGCGAATTGAAGTGGGTGAAGGCGTTCCGGGAGTATGGAGGTGATGCGCTTCATGATCAGCCTCTCGAAGCACTTCATTACAACTGACGTCAGGGCCACCGGGCGGTAGTCATTGAGGCACGTTGCCTGGTTCTTCTTTGGTACCGGTATGATGGTGGTCTTCGTGAACACCAAATTCTACAAATACATAAAGGGCAAATGAGTAACTAGGGAGAGAGTAGGGCCTTAAGGATCTACAAGGTCATCTTCATGTGGATCCTCAAGAGATGGGTGAGATCCTAAATCAATACTTCTCATCGGTAGGTTGTTGCGTATGGTTAAATCCCATGGGATCCAGGGTGAGGTAGCCAATTGGATACAAAATTGGCTTGACGACAGAAGACAAAGGGTGTTTGTAGAGGGTTGTTTTCAAACTGGAGGCCTGTGGCCAGCAGTGTGTCTCAGGGATCAGTGCTGGATCCATTGTTATTTGTTATTTATATTAATGAGTTGGATGAGAATTTAGGAGGCACGTTTGGTATGTTTGCAGATGACAGCAAGTTTGGTGGCATAGTGGATAGTGAAGAACGTTACCTAGGATTGCAATGGGATCTTGATGAATTAGGCCAGTGGGTCGATGAATGGTGGATGGAGTTTAATTTAGATAAATGTGAGGTGATGCATTTTGGTAGATCGAATCAGGGCAGGACCTACTCAGTTAATGGTAGGGTGTTGAGAAGAGTTATTGAATGAACAGATCCAGGAGTACAGGTTCATAGCTCCTTGAAAGTGGAGTCACAGGTGGACAGGGTGGTGAAGAAGGCATTCAGCATGCTTGGTTTCATTGGTCAGAACATTGAATACAGGAGTTGGGCCATCTTGCTGAAGTTGTACAAGACATTAGTACGGCCACACTTGGAATATTGTATACAGTTCTGGTCACCCTATTATAGAAAGGATATTAAACTAGAAAGAGTGCAGAAAAGATATATTAGGATGCTACCGGGACTTGATGGTTTGAGTTATAAGGAGAGGCTGGTTGGACAGTGGGCGGGATTCGGAAAATTGCTGGGGATCGGCGTGAATCCCGCCCCCACCGGCTGCCGAATTCTCCGGTCCCCCAACAATCCCGCTGACGTGAATCGCGTCGCCCACCTGGGAGAATGGCAAGGACCGATGCGACGCTATGGGCCCCGGGGCTGTCCAAATTTCCCGACCCGTGACGGGCCGAGCGGCCGCCCGTTTTAGGCCAGTCCCGTTGGTGTAAATTCGAGCTGGTACTTACTGGTGGGACCTGGCTCTGCGGGCGGCCTCCATGGTCCTCGGGAGGGGCGTGGGGGGATCTGGCTCCGGGGGGGGGGGGGGGGGGGGAAGCACCCACGGTGGCCTGACACGTGATCGGGGCCCACCAATCCGCGAGCGGGCCTGTGCCGTGGGGGCACTCTATTCCTCCGCGCTGGCTGGTGTACCGGTCTGCGATGGCCGGCGCGGAGATGAACCACCCCCCTGCGCATGCATCAACTCGCGCCGGCCAGCGGAGGCCCTTCAGCGCTGGTTGGCGTGGCGCCAAGCCCCTTCCACGCTGGCCAGAGAATTCCGCACCTTCGGGGCGGCACAACGCCAGAGTGGTTCACACCACACCTTCACGCCGGAGTTGCCCGCCCCGCCGGTTTCCGAAGAATCCCGCCCAGGGACCTTTTTCCCTGGAGTGGAGGAGGCTTTGGCGTGATCTTATAGAGGTCTATGAAATAATGAGGGGCACAGATAAGGTAGGTAGTCAACATCTTTTCTCAAAGGTAGGGGAATCTAAAACTAGAGGGCGTAGGTTTAGGTTGAAGGGGGAGAGATACAAAAGGGGCAGTTTTTTCACATAGAGGGTGATGAGTGTCTGGAATGAGAGGTGGGTACAATTTTGTCTTTTAAAAAGCTTTTGGATAGTTATATGGGTAAGATGGGTATAGAGGGATATTGGCCAAAGACGGGCAATTGGAACTCGCTGAGTGGTAAAAAACTGGCCGGCAAGGACAAGCTGGACCGAAGGGCCTGTTTTCATGCTGTAAATCTCTATGACTCCAAATACAACCCAATTTCATCTGTGTGTAATAATTGTGTCCTGCGTAAAAGTCATTCACATGGAGTTGAACTGTAGATCAGCCACGTCCCTATTAAATAGTGAAGCAGGCTGGAGAAGCTGAATGGTGGCCCAGTCCTGTTGAATTGTTCATCCAGTTCACTCTAGAACTTTTCTCCTTTCATTCACAAGCCACCCTTTCCAACCCCCACATCCCCCCTACCCGCCCTGCACCCCTCCTCAAACCCCCACTCTCCATTTCCTAATTTTCTCTTGATCACTACCACTAGAGCTGTGAAGAACACTTTGGGTGTCAGTTCCTGATTTTGCAAAACTATCATCAGCGTTATGACAATGCTGTCATATTGTTCAATCCTCTGAAACAGTAGTGGAAGCTCAGTGAGGAGAGACAATTCATGGAGCACAACAAATCAATTGTTCACCTCGTCCATCGTAAATACACAGCTGTAATTTTCCAGGAGCCTGGTTCATAGGCCAGGTTCCTAGAATCATAGAAACCCTACATTGCAGAAGGAGGCTATTCAGCCCATTGAGTCTGCCCCAACCCTCTGAAAGAGGCACCCTATCTCGCCCCCCTCCCCGTCTGATCCCCGTAACCCTGTAACCCACCTAACCGATGAACATTAAGAGGCAGTTTAGAATGGCCAATCCACCTAACCTGCACGTCTTTGGACTGTGGGAGGAAACTGGAGCACCCGGAGGAAACCCACGCAGACACGGGAAGAATGTACAAACTCCACGCAGACAGCCACCCAAGGCCAGAATCGAAACCGGGTCCTTGCGCTGTGAGGCAGCTCTGCTAACCATTGTGCCACCATGCCAATGTAGCTGATCTGTAATTCCTATTAGATACCAACCTGTTTACACAGTTTTATATATTAGAAATAAGAAGTACTGCTTAAAGTGCAAGCTGCTATTTGATGTGTCTGATCTACAGAAAGGGCAGGCAGAGTTTTATGGGACCCTGCCAGCAGTCTGGCAGGTGGGAAGCCCATAGGTTTCCCCAAATGGCCTTGCTGCCAACCTCCTGTCCACCCCTAAACTATCCACAATTTAATGCAAGGCAGGAAAGGCCAAGGACAGCTGATCCACTCTCACCCCATTTGAGGCCTTTGAGTGGTCAATTATTGACTTAAACCTGCCAGGCCTCAGGGCAGCACGGTGGTGCAGTGGTTAGCACTGCTGTCTCACGGTGCCGAGGTCCCAGCTTCGATCCCGGCTCTGGGTCACTGACCGTGAGGAGTTTGCACATTCTCCCCGTGTCTGCGTGGGTTTCGCCCCCACAACCCAAAAATGCAAAAATGTGCAGAGTAGGTGGATTAGCCACACTAAATTGCCCCTTAACTGGAAAAAATAATTGGGTAATCTAAATTTATTAAAAAAAGAAAGAAAAAAACCTGCCATGCCTCAATGTTGGGGTGAGGGGTTCTGCAACAGGTGGCAAGTCTGGCAGGTCAATCTGCTCGTACCTCAGGGGCCCTTTTCCACATTGAGGGTCCCCCACCAAGGTCTTCCCCTTGAGTTTTCTTCAAGACTACCACACCCCTCTCCCCTCTTCTCCATTCCCCATTCTAAGACTTCCTGGGGAGGCTGAGAGGGGGCTTTCACACCTTATTCCATAGAGTGTTAAATTAAATGCTTGAGGGGGTGCTGTGATCAGCAGTAACTCTTCGGGTGGTGGGGCAGGCAACACTGCCATCCACAAAATACTGCCCCAAATCCGTTCTGAGGGGTGACGCCTCTTGCAGGATATCATTTGTTGCTCGTTTTACTGGAGTGTGATTAACACGCCTCCGTTTAAAGGCCGTGTGCTTAACACTACTATGGCTCTGTGTATGTAATTATGCTCGGAGTCGCCAGGTGCCGTATTTAGACACCGTCACAAGTATATCAAGGTCAGGTTCAAAGTAATAAATCTGTACACCGATTAGTAAGTCCAAACGATTGGTGTTTATTATAACATATATAATAAATACACATGCATACGCTAAAGAGACTAACTTACTTCTAATACTAAACAACTAAAATACTTATCTAGACAGGAACAGGCAAGGTCAGGGAACAAGGCCTTCGTCCCATTCTTGGTCTGCAACTCTCTGATTCTTAAAGTTGTCAGGATCTGGCAAGGTCTGGATCACGTAGCGATCGTTGTATTGGCACTTACAGTTCGATGGCTGATGGATCAACGGCTGGTGATGGAACTGGAGTCAGGATGCGATGTAGCAGCAAAGCAGAGCAGAGCCGGAGCAACAAAACAGTCAGCCGGAGCAACAACAGCAGTCAGAGCCGGAGCTCTGACCGAACCATATTCTTATAGGTCCTAGAAGTCCGTGCCCCTTCGGGGCGGTCCTTTTACCTGCCATGTATCGATTGGGTCTCTCCCAATCGATATCTTCCAAACCCCCCCAATCTGAGGGTCGTCCCTCGATGGGTGGGGCGGTCCCTACGGCTCTTTGTGTTGGTTACTGTGGCGCCATTCTGTCTGGGCGTCTACTCAAAAGTATCCATTGATACTTAAATGTTTCTATTGTGTGGGGTCTGGATCTGGATCACCTCATTACTATGCAGATCTGTTCCCATTTGCACCTTTGGCTGAAACTCTGCACCTGGCCAAAAACTGGTTTCTGTACTTGCAGAATGCAAATTAGCCTTCTGCAAGCTGCTTGTCCTCACTAAGACTGTTTTTCCCTGCAGCCTTAGCAGTTCTCCATTTTGTAGCCCAGTGTCCATCTTAGATGGCTACATTCCCTCCTTGTGATGCCTCAAGAAATTGTGAAGGATCACCTATGCACATTTCTTCGAGTGCCTTTGGGTGCCCTCTTTGGGTTCCCTGACCTTAGCAAGTTCCTGGGCGTCTACGCTTTCTTTAACTATGGCAAGAAAAATTTTATCTCACATTTCTACTTGGCACTATGTCAAAGGGGACATGCATTACCAATAACCGGGAACCTCTACCTATCACAACTACTATCCTTATCTTTAAACATTTTATTACAGTCTAAAAACCTTATCCATTCACACCACATTACATATCACTTTCTGACTCGGCAGTCGAGTTCAGAACAATATAATACATTAGTGTTTTCTTGATTAACATATTGCTTTATTCATCAAGGGGTTGGGGGATTGGTGAAAACCGAAAATAGGGGATTGAACTCCGTAAATGGTTGAGGGGCAGGAACGGGAGGCTCCTTTTCCATTTCCTCAACCGGAGGGTCTGTACAATGACACAGAGAATTGCAATCACCAACAGTGATTCAATCACGTACGACATTGAGTACCATGTCATGAATTTTGTGCACCAGGTCTGAACTTCGCTGATCAGAGCTGAGCACGGGGAAGTTGGTGTGAGGGAAACATTAACGGCGGGGTTTGTGGGGGAAACGTGACTTGCTTCCACATATACAAATACAACATTTAATAGTAGTAGGTAGGCTTCCATCATGGTCTTCTCTTCGTTCTCTTTGTCCTCTTCCTTCTGTATGGCCGATCCTTGCCGTGAACCCTCTTTCGACTCTTCGAAAGCTATGGGATCAAGCACAGTATCTGTCAATACACAGTTTAATATCCGTACTTGTTAGTGTATCTGTCCTCTCATTCCAATTGACCCTTAAATGACTGGCCAAGTCACACCCTGTGACTCCCCTCATTTTTTTTTTTTCAAAAGCGAATTTAGGAGCAGAAATACACCTAACAACTTTCCTCCTGCGAGCCGTCTCGCAGGCTTTGCCAATTTACCATCCGAATGTTCCTGGATTTAAATAGCATGTGGGATGGCGGCCTAAGGGCTACCTAACAAAAAATGAAACAAAGTTTTGAAACAAAAAGGTCGGATGGGTTGCATATGGGCCGCTACGGGTAAGATTTGGATGGGATCCCCGGGTAAGGCGTGCTGTGCCGTACCTGAGCTTGGCTGACCAAAGTGGGTTCTCAGACAGTGCGGGTCCTCAGTGCCGTTTCTCCACTGCCTGAGTAACCTGGAATGAACGGGCAAGAATGTGTTAACCGTGGGATTGCCGCCTCTATTCACCGAATAGAGGGGCACCTGAAAAACAAGGGAGGAGCCAAGATGCTCCTTGTGAAAAGTTGAGCTGTGCTCCAGACATTTTAGCCATAATGTGAGGTGGTCACAATCTTTTCAGCTGAAAAGATCTGCAATCAAACCCTTAATATATCAACAAGCAAACAAACATAAACTAACAAACAAAACATACGTGCAGGTTCCATCAGAAAGGATATCGCTTCCCTCAAGCGGTTCCTATTTTACATCATCTGGGACACCTCACTTTTCCTCTGCCTCTGTGAACAGGGTCACAAAGGGGTTGCCGTATCGGGAGTCAGACACCGTGTCGTCCTGCTCTCCCGGATCCCACACCCTTGTGTGGATCAGGCATGCAATCTTGGAATTATGTGACCGGGGGTCACTTTCATCGTTACGGACAAGTCTGTATGAATTGTCCCTGTGCCAAAGTGTGGGGTCTAAACTTGAAGGGGCATTGTCGGGGTCGTCGGGGTCGGGTGGTGGGTCTGGGTTTTTAACGTAAGTGACTTCCATGGGGTCACTGGAGTTGGGGTCGTAGTCGCTGCAGCGTGGGCTGTAGGGTTGAGTGCTGTGGCTGTCCTCAAAGTCAGTGTCAGTATTGCTGTCTCTGCTGTGGCAGCTTGTGGGCGTTTCGGGGCGTGATCTGTTGTGGTCAGTGGGCGGAGTCGTGGGCGAGTCTGATGATGAACTGGTCTGTGAGGGGGATGGTGGCAACGTGTCTCTAGTGGGCGGGGCGAGATGTTCTGCTGCGTCTAGCAGGACATGGTGTGCGTGGTTAGACTGTGTTCCATATGCCTTCAGTTGGTTAATATGGAACCACGCAGTCTTTCCATTGGGGTATTTTATCCTGTAAACTGAGGGGCTAATTTTGTCCGAAATTGAATACGGGCCGGAAAATTTTGGTGCCAAAAAACTGCTGGGGTTATATGCAGATAGCATTACCTGTTGCCCAACCTGAAATTCTGTGGGGTGTACGTTCTTATTAAAGCAGGCTGTGCTTTGTTTGCGTCGTTTTCCCAGTTGAACTGCGGTTGCGATCTGTGCAGACCTCACAGTCTCAACTAGGTCTTTAACAGCTTTCTCATGGGTGAGGGCCGTCACTTCGGGGCTAGTCATGTCCAGTCCTAAAAGGAATTCTGAACCTTTCAAAGGGCGTCCGGTCATGAGTGTGTGTGGGGTGAAACCTGTGGATGTTGAAACCGTGTTGCGGATAAACATTTGTGCAAACGGGAGTACTGAATCCCATGTAGAATTGTTTTCCTGAACCATTTTTCTAAGGGTCGATTTTAGGGTCCGATTCATGCGTTCTACAATCCCGCTTGACTGTGGGTGATACGCAATGTGAAAATTTTGTTTGATGCCGAATATGGTCAGGACGTTCTTCATGACACGTCCTGTGAAGTGGGATCCCTGGTCCGAATCTATACTTCTGGGTAAACCCCATCTCGTGAAGATGTGGTGGGTCAGGATCTTTGCAGCTGTCTTAGCTGTATTCGTTCGTGAGGGGAATGCCTCTACCCATTTGGTAAAGGTATCAATTACAACCAGCACGTATTTATAGCCATTCCTACAAGGGGGCAATGGTCCTATAAAGTCGATCTGGAGGTTTGTCCAGGGGCCATTAACTGGTCGAATATGCCGAAGCTGTGCCTTTTTGGAATACCTCTCCGGGTTATTCTGGGCGCAAATAAGGCAATTCTCAATGTAATGGGTTACATCGGTCCTTAAATTAGGCCACCAACAGAGTTGCCTGAGGTGCCTCGTGGTCGGGTCGATCCCTTGGTGTCCATGAACGTCATGGAACAAGGCAATCATTTGATTTCTGTCCTGCTGCGGGACCACATAAAGCTGGTCCTTGATGATCACACCCTCATGTGTGGTCAGAGCGTGTCGGAACTTATCATACTGTGGCACAAAAGTCCCTTTAAAAATCTCCCCGAGATCTCCATCTTGCCTCGGCTAAATCCTTAATGTCTGTCTGTGAGACTTGAACTGCACTCACAGGGGCACTAGCTGGTGCGATAGCTGGGGGTGTCCAAAAGTGTCCTCGCCTGGAACCTGCTTTAGCCAGTGCGTCGGCTTTTACATTCCCAGGGGGGGGGGGGGGATGACCTATGGTGGCTTCTAACTTTTATAATGCCAAAGGTCCTATCCTTCGCTTGGTCTAGGATGTGGCGGAGTAAAGGGGCTGATGGAAGGGGTTTCCCGTCTGCGGAGAGAAAACCTCGTGTCCTCCACAGGGGTAGAAAATCCGTTAAACTGTTGCAGACATATAGACTGTCCGAGTATATGTCTGCCGGGCTGGGGAAAGAATCAGGGTGGTCCACTATGTAAGCTATGGCCGTGAGCTCTGCTGCCTGCGCGCCTAAGTGACCTGGCAATTTTAAAGCTATTTCTTAGAGTGCGCGACCCTGCGCGTCCTCGACATAGATGCCGCATCCAGTGATACGCTCACCATCTAAAACCGTGGATGAACCGTCCACATATATCTTCAGTGGGCCACACGTGTCTGTGTGTTGGGGGCTTTGTCTTGGGTTCCCCATCTTCCTGGGGGGTGTCTTCGCTATGAAGGGTCCTGTGTTGTGTAGGGGTGCTACAATTTCGCATTCATGGGGCTGTCCGGGATATTGGAGGTTGTCGGCTAAAAATGTGTGTGTCCGGGTCCGTTTAACCGTAATGTCCCCTCCTTGTAAAAGTAATGTCCACCTAGCTGCCCTAATCTGGCTAACTGAACCGTCCTTCAGTCGACCGTCTAGGAGTAACTGTGTGGGGGTGTGCTCGGTCAAAATGGTGATGGGGTTGAGTCCGGTAATGTAGGAAAAGTATTGAACTGCCCAGAAAACTGCCAGGAGGTGCCTCTCGCAGGCTGAGAATCCTTGTTCTACTGGGTCTAAAAGTCTTGAGGCATAAGCCACGGGTCGTAGCTGCTCGTGCCGTTCCTGGAGTAGTACGGCCGAGAGGGTTAGATCTGTGCTCGCTACCTCTATTGCATAGGGGGAGAGTTGGTCTGGGACTTGTAGCGCGGGTGCTGCGCTAAGGGCTTTCTTTAAATCTTCCACAGCCTCTGTATGCTGCGGAAGCCATTCCCATGGGGCTCCTTTCTTAAGGAGGTCTGAGAGTGGGGCTGCCTTTGTCGTGAATCCATCGATATGGTTCCGACAGTACCCAACCAGTCCTAAAAATGACCGGAGGGCTGAAACATTCTGGGGAAGGGGCAATTTGACAATCGAATCAATCCTTTTGAATTCGATCTCGCGTTTGCCGTGCGTGATGACTGTACCCAAATACATCACTTTATTTTCCAATATCTGGGCCTTTCTGAGGTTAACTTTACATCCAGTCGAGGTTAAAAGTTCCAGAAGCTCGGCCAGAAGCGTAATGTGCTCTGCCTTTGTCTGTCTGCAGTAATACGTTGTCCACATACTGTACCAGACATTCGGGGCGGGAAAATTTTTCTAAACCATTCGCCAGCTGTCGGTGGAAAATGGAGGGGGAATTGTGGAATCCTTGTGGGAAGGCATGTCCACGTATACTGCTGTGCTATGAATGTGAAGGCAAATTTGTACTGGCACGCCTTTGCCAATGGGATTGACCAGAAGCCATTGCTAATGTCCAATACCGTGAAATATTTGGAGTGGAGTCCCTGTTTGAGCATGGTCTCGGGACTTGTTGCGACCGTGGGGGCTACTGCTGGGGTTAATTTATTGAGCTCCCGATAATCAATGGTCAGACGCCATGATCCGTCGGGCTTTCTCACTGGCCAAATAGGAGCATTATTGGTCGAGGCTACTGTCCTAAGTACCCCTTGCTCCAATAAGCTACCTATTACTTTCTCTATTTCTCCCTCTGCTTCTAGGGGAAATCTGTATTGTTTCTATGGTCGGGGGTCAGGTCCGGTAACGTGAACTTGTCCAGTCATTCTGCCGCAGTCGTGCCGGTGACTGGCAAATGCTGTCCTGTGTTTGTTGAATACTGCTCTCACTTGTCTGTCCGTGTTTAGTGGAGTCAGGTCGAAAGAATATTCACCTACTGCGCTAATCCGATTGGCGTACTCTCCTACTGTGAGAGTAGCGGGTGCTCTGTCTGACCTTGCCATTCGCCAGACACACTGGTTAACTGGGTCGAACGACAGGCTATGGGCATTCATAAAGTCTATACCCAATATGTGTTCTGCTGAACGGGGAAGATTTACTAAAACGACGGGGTGTTTGGTAGAGATGTTCCCTAGCTGGATTGCTACGGGTGCTGTAATGTGTCCCTGCTGCAAGTGTCCTGTGAAACCGCTAAGTGTGATGGTGGAGGTGGTCGGCCACGTGTCTGCCTGTGCCGTGGTGGTGGAATTAATCGTGGTGCAGGACCCTCCTGTGTCCCAAAGTAACTCTATGGGCTTCCCTCTAACCTTAGCTGTGACTACCGGTCTTCCGGATTGATCCCAAAGAGTGTCACAGACCCAAGTGGGGGAGCCCGAACACCGTCAGTCCGTCCCGTCCACATTGGTCTGTCCTGACTGTATCCCTATACTATGGATCGGCTTTGCTCTATTTCTATTCAGAGTGCCTGTCTGCTGGCCTCTGATCTTTGGGGTGCATTGCATTCCTTAGCCCAATGTCCTAATTGGCCACAGTTGTAGCATTCGAGCGACTTCTGTGGAGGGCTGTTCTTCCCTTCATTTACCCATGCGGGGCTTTGGTGTGCTCTCACTGCCTGAATGTCCGCTGCAGCCTGAGCTTCCTCTGGGGTCTTTATTTTACTTTTGCCCTGAACCGATTGTTCCCAAGCGCGGGACAATCTTTTCAGAACCCATTTCTCGTTATGGGCCTCTTCTGAGGGGTCATAGCTATTGCAAGCACTCTGTCCTGCATCTGTGGCATGGGAAATTATGGTGCGCGTCCATTTAACCATATTGTCACGGTTCAAATGGGCTCTATTTAAATCGCCGAAAACTGCGTTAAAATGGATCCACAGCCTTCCTGCAAATGCTGTGGGATGCTCTGTTTTCTTTTGTCGGCACTGGTTTAGTCCTTCAACTGGGTCACCTCGGTTATACCCTATGGCATCTAAAATGGAGGTGTGCACTTCCTCTAGTGTGCCTCCTCCAACGTTCTGTGGGTCGGGGAGGGCTGCTACTACAGACGGGTCTAAGCTCAGAACCGTGAGCTTAACCTGCTCTCTCTCGTCCAGGCCGTACATGGTAGCCTGCTGTTTAACATTTGCGAAAAATTGGTGGGGGTCTGCGGTGGGGAGAAACGGAGTGATCTTTTCACACGCGTCCCTGAGTTGGGTTACAGTTAAGGGGGTGGTGTAGGTGATATCGGGTGCGCCTTCTGTGGTCGCTTTCCTTTGGGTGGTGACTGGATTCATAGGTGCGGTAGTTATTTGATCTGTGGGGGGTTGGGGTGCTTTTCTTTTCTGCTGCGCTGCGGGCGCACATGTTCCTTGAACATAGCGCTGCGCTGTCTCACTTAATTCCTGCCAGTCTGGGGCATTCTCCTCATCTAGCTGTGTTCCAAAAGTACTTTGGAACCCATTCTGCACTGAAAGCAGAGATTGCAGCTCCGTAATCTGCTTTCTACACTTCGCATGATCCACTGTGCTTTGTCTTTGCTCAGTGGTGGCAGCATGGAGTGCTCTTAAAGCTGCCTTAAGGTCAGAGCATTGCCTCTGCAATGCCTCGACCTGCTTTTCCGATTCCTCTCTTATCAGGAAGGCACGTTGCACATCCTGATAGGCCTTTTCGTACTTGGTCTGGGAACTGCCGAGATGGGCTAGACATGACTGGTGTGCCCTTCTGGCATCATCCTGCCTTCCCTCCTGCCTGTGAGAGCCAGCCAGCCAGCTCCTGCCTTCCCTCCTGCCTGTGAACCAGCCAGACAGCTCCTGCCTTCCCGACTGTGACCCAGCCAGCCAGCTCCTGCCTTCCCTCCTGACTGTGAGCCAGCCAGCCAGCTCTTACCTTCCCTCCTGACTGTGAGCCAGCGACCCAGCCCCTGCCTTCCCTCCTGACTGAACCTACCAGCCAGCTCCTGCCTGTGTGACCCAGCCAGCTCCTGCCTTCCCTCCTGACTGTGAGCCAGCCAGCCAGCTCTTGCCTTCCCTCCTGCCCGTGTGACCCAGCCAGCCAGCTCCTGCCTGTGTGACTCAGCCAGCCAGACCCTGCCTTCCCTCCTGACAGTGAGCCAGCCAGCCAGCTCCTGCCGTCCCTCCTGACTGTGACCCAGCCAGCCAGCTCCTGCCTTCCCTATTGACTGAACCAGCCAGCCAGATCCTGCCTTCCCTCCTTCCTGTGTGACCCAGCCAGCCAGCTCCTGCCTTCCCTACTGACTGAAGCAGCCAGCCAGCTCCTGCCTGTGTGACCCAGCCAGCCAGCTCCTGCCTTCCCTACTGACTGAACCAGCCAGCTCCTGCCTTCCCTCCTGCCTGTGTGACCCAGCCAGTCAGCTCCTGCCTTCCCTCCTGACTGAACCAGTCAGCCAACTCCTGCCTGTGTGACCCAGCCAGCCAGCTCCTGCCTTCCCTCCTGACTGTGACCCAGCTAGCCAGCTCCTGCCTTCCCTACTGACTGAACCAGCCAGCCAGCTCCTGCTTGTGTGACCCAGCCAGACAGCTGCTGTCTTCCCTACTGACTTCCCTCCTGACTGTGTGACCCAGCCAGCCAGCTCCTGCCTTCCCTACTGACTGAACCAGCCAGCCACTGCCTGTGTGACCCAGCCAGCCAGCTCCTGCCTTCCCTCCTGACTGAACCAGCCAGCCAGCTCCTGCCTGTCTGACCCAGCCAGCCAGCTCCTGCCTTCCCTCCTGACTGAACCAGCCAGCCAGCTCCTGCCATCCCTCCTGCCTGTGTGACCCAGCCAGCCACTCCTGCCTTCCCTCCTGACTGAACCAGCCAGCTCCTGCCTTCCGTCCTGCCTGTGTGACCCAGCCAGCTCCTGCCTTTCCTCATGACTCAGTGCCCCAGCCAGCTCCTGCCTTCCCTCCTGCCTGTGACCCAGCCAGCTAGCTCCTGCCTTCCCTACTGACTGAACCAGCCAGCTCCTGCCTGTGTGACCCAGCCAGCCAGCTCCTGCCTTCCCTCCAGACTCAGTGACCCAGCCAGCCAGCTCCTGCCTGTGACCCAGCCAGCCAGCTCCTGCCTTCCCTCCTGACTGAACCAGCCAGCCAGCTCCTGCCTGTGTGACCCAGCCAGCCAGCTCCTGCCTTCCCTCCTGCCTGTGTGACCCAGCCAGCCAGCTCCTGCCTTCCCTCCTGACTCAGCCAGCCAGCTCCTGCCTTCCCTACTGACTGAACCAGCCAGCCAGCTCCTGCCTGTGAGACCCAGCCAGCCAGCTCCTGCCTTCCCTCCTGACTGAACCAGCCAGCCAGCTCCTGCCTTCCCTACTGACTGAACCAGCCAGCCAGCTCCTGCCATCCCTCCTGCCTGTGTGACCCAGCCAGCCACTCCTGCCTTCCCTCCTGACTCAGTGACACAGCCAGCCAGCTCCTGCCTTCTCGCCTGACTGAACCAGCCAGCTCCTGCCTGTGAGACCCAGCCAGCCAGCTCCTGCCTTCCCACCTGACTGAGACCCAGCCAGCCAGCTCCTGCCTTTCCTCCTGACTGAACCAGCCAGCCAGCTCCTGCCTTCCCTTCAACTGAACCAGCCAGCCAGATCCTGCCTTCCCTACTGACTGTGTGACCCAGCCAGCCAGCTCCTGCCTTCCCTACTGACTGAACCAGCAGCCAGCTCCTGCCTTCCCTCCTGCCTGTGTGACCCAGCCAGCCATCTCCTGCCTGTGACCCAGTTGCCAGCTCCTGCCTTCCCTCCTGCCTGTGTGACCCAGCCAGCCAGCTCCTGCCTTCCCTCCTGCCTGTGTGACCCAGCCAGCCAGCTCCTGCCTTCCCTACTGACTGAACCAGCCAGCCAGCTCCTGCCTGTGTGACCCAGCCAGCCAGCTCCTGCCTTCCCTCCTGACTGAACCAGCCAGCCAGCTCCTGCCTTCCCTCCTGCCTGTGAGACCCAGCCAGCCACTCCTGCCTTCCCTCCTGACTGTGTGACCCAGCCAGCCAGCTCCTGCCTTCCCTCCTGACTGTGACCCAGCCAGCCAGCTCCTGCCTTCCCGACTGACTGAACCAGCCAGCCAGCTCCTGCCTTCCCTCCTGCCTGTGTGACCCAGCCAGCCAGCTCCTGCCTTCCCTACTGACTGAACCAGCCAGCCAGCTCCTGCCTTCCCTCCTGCCTGTGTGACCCAGCCAGCCAGCTCCTGCCTTCCCTCCTGCCTGTGTGTCCCAGCCAGCCAGCTCCTGCCTTCCCTACTGACTGAACCAGCCAGCCAGCTCCTGCCTTCCCTCCTGACTGTGAGCCAGCCAGCTAGCTCCTGCCTTCCCTCGTGATTTCCCTCCTGACTGTTTGACCCAGCCAGCCAGCTCCTGACTTCCCTATTGACTGCACCAGCCAGCCAGCTCCTGCCTTCCCTCCTGCCTGTGTGACGTAGCCAGCCAGCTCCTGCCTTCCATCCTGACAGTGAGCCTTCCATCCAGCTCCTGCCTTCCCTCCTGAATTCCCTGACTGTGTGACCCAGCCTGAGAGCTCCTGCCTTCCCTCCTGACTTCCCTCCTGACTGTGTGACCCAGCCAGCTAGCTCCTGCCTTCCCTCCTGACTGTGTGACCCAGACAGCCAGCTCCTGCCTTCCCAACTGACTGAACCAGCCAGCCATCTCCTGCCTTCCCTCCTGACTTCCCTCCTGCCTGTGTGACCCAGCCAGCCAGCTCCTGCCTTCCCAACTGACTGAACCAGCCTGGCAGCTCCTGCCTTCCCTCCTGCCTGTGAGACCCAGCCAGCCAGCTCCTGACTTCCCTCCTGACTGTGTGACCCAGCCAGTCAGATCCTGCCTTCCCTACTGACTGAACCAGCCAGCCAGCTCCTGCCTTCCCTCCTGCCTGTGTGACCCAGCCAGCCAGTCCTGCCTTCCCCATTGACTGGAACAGCCAGCCAGCTCCTGCCTGTGTGACCCAGCCAGCCAGCTCCTGCCTGTGTGGCCCAGCCAGCCAGCTCCTGCCTTCCCTCCTGCATGTGTGACCCAGCCATCCAGCTCCTGCCTTCCCTACTGACTGAACCAGCCAGCCAGCTCCTGCCTTCCGTCCTGCCTGTTTGACCCAGTCAGCTCCAACCTTCCCTCCTGACTGTGACCCAGCCAGTCAGATCCTGCCTTCCCTCCTGACTGAGCCAGCCAGCCAGCTCCTGCCTTCCCTCCTGACTCAGTGACCCAGCCAGCCAGCTCCTGCCTTCCCTCCTGACTCAGTGACCCCTAACTCCACTTCAGCAATTTGGTTTTGTACTTCTGCTATTTGAACAGGCAACTGCTGGAGTTCAGAGATTTTGTTTTCCAAATCAGTTCTAATTTCATCGTCAGATTAAATTTTTACTTTTGCATCTTGCAATTCTTCAACATCTGCAATTAGTTGGTCTTTAGTGGTCCTATACTCATGATCAGTTTTATTTTTAGTAATTATCTCTTGCTGTCTGCGTAATTGTCCCATAATTGCCAGGGACCATTTAGCACGTTCTGCACTGTGCAATCGTGTGCATTTTCCCCCATGCTCTCTTGATATTATCAAAGGACCACTGTCCGCTGGGGATATTATACTTTGATTCAATTTTTCTTGAGGTTTCATATAGGTCAAATTGTTTACGAAAGAAGGACCCAAAATCCCCCAACATATCTTCAACGGAAACATCTGGTATCCCAGATCCTCCTTTGATCGTCGTAGGGAGTAATTTTCTGCCTTCTAAAGGGTCTAAATCTATACTTTCATCTGGATCAGCCATAAATTCAACCTTTCACTTAACGTTTTGTGTGTAGGCTGTGACAGTCTCAACAACCGGCACCTGATTGATTTAACACAGTCTATAAAAATGTCCTTTTCAGGGGTCGAAGCACTGATTGATGCGGCATTAAGACTTGTAATGGGTGAAAAAGATATTTCTTACCCCAGTCTAGCCGTGGATTCCGACTGTCTTCCGATTATTCCCGAAGCTTCCGTCGTCGCCTGGTCCTCCTCCGATTTCTCACGAAGCTTTCCGAACCTCTCCGAAGGTCGTATCAGAACTCCTCCCCTCCTGCCGACTACGCCAAGTTGAAGGAACTTAAGATTGTGAAGTAGAGCTTCAATTTAAGGTTACCGGTTGTTCTTGAGCATTGCTGAAACTCATTAGAAAACCAAGTTAAAAACCTGTCAGGTGCAAATAAGAATTGTTTTATTTGGAGTTCATTGGTTACAACTTGAAAATCATTTTAAAGGTAGTTTGTAGACAATTTGATTTTCTTCAAAGAATCACAGGAATTGTCTTCTGAGACAGTAGCCTGAACACAACTTTAAAAGTCAAAGTCTGAAGTCAAAGTATGAAAATGAAATATGAATACAGAACTATTTTCTAATTCTCTTCCTTTACTTTATGGCTCTTTCTGTCTCTCTCTCTGGCTCTCTGTCTTTCTTTCTGTCTGTCTAAAATGGTGGCCAAATCATCCATGGATATACTATTTCATATCTGTCTTAAGCGATCCGATCACACCCCAATATAATCCTAATTGGTTTGATTTAGACTCAAACACATTTGATTTGATAACAAGCCGTCCATCTTCACGATGTAACATCACTTCCAATTGTTGCATGTCTGCAACAATGGAGACCTTGTTATCTCATTATACTATGCGAGGCATAATTCCAAATATATAATTCAAACTGTCTTTTAATGTTGGGAATCAAATATATATATATATATATATATTTGATTCGATGTTTTAACTGTTCATTTATTAAAAACAAGGCAACACAGTCTAAAATGTTTCAGCTATTATAATCGTGGGATGTGATTTACTCTAATCTCCAATGGCGTGAGAACCATGCCATTTGTTCCTTCTTACTCCACGTTGCCATGGATTCAACCCTTGTCCTTGGAAAAATATAATGTTTTTATCAGACTTCAGCGTTTTGCAAACTCATGGCTGAGTTTGGAAATTGTATGTTTCTTTCATTTTAAAACTGGGAATTAATAATTATGCTTTAGCCAGCTTTTTACCTATATTAAGTGTATTTGAAATACCTGGCTTCTACACCCAGCCAGCCAGCTCCTGCCTTACCTCCTGCCTGTGAAAGCCAGCCAGCCAGCTCCTCCCTTCAATCCTGCCTGTGGACCAGCCAGCCAGCTCCTCCTTCCCTCCTGACTGAGGCAGCCAGCCAGCTCCTGACTGTGTGACCCAGCCAGCCAGCTCCTGCCTTCCCTATTGACTGAACCAGCCAGCCAGCTCCTGACTGTGACCCAGCCAGCCAGCACCTGCCTTCCCTACTGACTGAACCAGCCAGCCAGCTCCTGCCTTCCCTACTGACTGAACCAGCCAGCCAGCTTCTGCCATCCCTCCTGACTCAGTGACCCAGCCAGCCAGCTCCTGTCTTCCCTCCTGACTGAACCAACCAGCCAGTTCCTGCCTTCCGTCCTGCCTGTGACCCAGCAAGCCAGCTCCTGCCTTCCCTACTGACTGACCCAGCCAGCCAGCCCCTGCCTTCCCTACTGACTGAACCAGCCAGCCAGCTCCTGCCTTCCCTCCTGCCTGTGTGACCCAGCCAGCCAGCTCCTGCCTGTGAGCCAGCCAGCCAGCTCCTGCCTTCCCTACTGACTGAACCAGCCAGCCAGCTCCTGCCTGTGTGACCCAGCCAGCCAGCTCCTGCCTTCCCTCCTGACTGAACCAGCCAGCCAGCTCCTGCCTTCCCTCCTGCCTGTGTGACCCAGCCAGCCAGCTCCTGCCTTCCCTACTGACTGAGCCAGCCAGCCAGCTTCTGCCTGTGTGACACAGCCAGCCAGCTCCTGCCTTCCCTCCTGACTGAACCAGCCAGCCAGCTCCTGCCATCCCTCCTGCCTGTGTGACCCAGCCAGCTCCTGCCTTCCCTCCTGCCTGTGTGACCCAGCCAGCCAGCTCCACCCTTCCCTCCTGACTGACCCAGCCAGCCAGCTCCCACCTTCCCTCCTGCCTGTGGCCCAGCCAGTCAGATCCTGCCTTCCCTACTGACTGAACCAGCCAGCCAGCTCCTGCCTTCCCTCCTGCCTGTGTGACCCAGCCAGTCAGCTCCTGCCTTCCCTCCTGACTGAAACAGCCAGCCAGCACCTGCCTGTGTGACCCAGCCAGCCAGCTCCTGCCTTCCCTACTGACTGAACCAGCCAGCCAGCTCCTGCCTGTGTGACCCAGCCAGTCAGCTCCTGCCTTCCCGACTGACTTCCCTCCTGACTGTGTGACCCAGCCAGCCAGCTCCTGCCTTCCCTCCTGACTGTGAGCCAGCCAGCCAGCTCCTGCCTTCCCTCCTGACTGAACCAGCCAGCCAGCTCCTGCCTTCCCTACTGACTGAACCAGCCAGCCAGCTCCTGCCTTCCCTCCTGACTCAGTGACCCAGCCAGCCAGCTCCTGCCTTCCCTACTGACTGAACCAGCCAGCCAGCTCCTGCCTTCCCTCCTGCCTGTGTGACCCAGCCAGCCAGCTCCTGCCTTCCCTACTGACTGAACCAGCCAGCTCCTGCCTGTGTGACCAAGCCAGCCAGCTCCTGCCTGTGACCCAGCCAGCCAGCTCCTGCCTTCCCTCCTGCCTGTGTGACCCAGCCAGTCAGATCCTGCCTTCCCTACTGACTGAAGCAGCCAGCCAGCTCCTGCCTTCCCTCCTGACTGTGAGCCAGCCAGCTCCTGCCTTCCCTACTGACTGAACCAGCCAGCCAGCTCCTGCCTGTGTGACCCAGCCAGCCAGCTCCTGCCTTCCCTGCTGCCTGTGACCCGCAGCCAGCCACTCCTGCCTTCCCTCCTGACTGAAGCAGCCAGCCAGCTCCTGCCATCCCTCCTGCCTGTGAGACCCAGCCAGCCAGCTCCTGCCTGTGACCCAGCCAGCCAGCTCCTGCCTTCCCTCCTGGCTTAGCCAGCCAGCCAGCTCCTGCCTTCCCTACTGACTGAACCAGCCAGCCAGCTCCTGCCTGTGACCCAGCCAGCCAGCTCCTGCCTGTGACCCCCAGCCAGCCACTCCTGCCTTCCCTACTGACTGAACCAGCCAGCCAGCTCCTGCCTTCCCTACTGACTGAACCAGCCAGCCAGCTCCTGCCTGTGTGACCCAGCCAGCCAGCTCCTGCCTTCCCTCCTGACTGAACCAGCCAGCCAGCTCCTGCCATCCCTCCTGCCTGTGTGACCCAGCCAGCCAGCTCCTGCCTTCCCTCCTGACTGTGTGACCCAGCCAGCCAGCTCCTGCCTTCCCTACTGACTGAACCAGCCAGCCAGCTCCTGCCTTCCCTCCTGCCTGTGTGACCCAGCCAGCCAGCTCCTGCCTTCCCTCCTGACTTCCCTCCTGACTGTGACCCAGCCAGCCAGCTCCTGCCTTCCCTACTGACTGAACCAGCCAGCCAGCTCCTGCCTTCCCTACTGACTGAACCAGCCAGCCAGCTCCTGCCTTCCCTCCTGCCTGTGTGACCCAGCCAGCCAGCTCCTGCCTTCCCTCCTGCCTGTGTGGCCCAGCCAGTCAGATCCTGCCTTCCCTACTGACTGAACCGGCCAGCCAGCTCCTGCCTTCCCTCCTGCCTGTGTGACCCAGCCAGTCAGCTCCTGCCTTCCCTCCTGAATGAAACAGCCAGCCAGCTCCTACCCGTGTGATCCAGCCAGCCAGCTCCTGCCTTCCCTACTGACTGAACCAGACAGCCAGCTCCTGCCTTCCCTACTGAATGAACCAGCCAGCCAGCTCCTGCCTGTGTGACCCAGCCAGCCAGCTCCTGCCTTCCCTCCTGACTGACCCAGCCAGCCAGCTCCTGCCTTCCCTACTGACTGAACCAGCCAGCCAGCTCCTGCCTGTGTGACCCAGCCATCCAGCTCCTGCCTTCCCTCCTGCCTGTGACCCCCAGCCAGCCACTCCTGCCTTCCCTCCTGCCTGTGTGCCCCAGCCAGCCAGCTCCTGCCTTCCCTACTGACTGAACCAGCCAGCCAGCTCCTGCCTTCCCTACTGACTGAACCAGCCAGCCAGCTCCTGCCTTCCCTCCTGCCTGTGTGACCCAGCCAGCCAGCTCCTGCCTTCCCTCCTGACTTCCCTCCTGCCTGTGTGACCCAGCCAGCCAGCTCCTGCATTCCCTCCTGCCTGTGTGACCCAGCCAGTCAGCTCCTGCCTTCCCTCCTGAATGAAACAGCCAGCCAGCTCCTGCCCGTGTGATACAGCCAGCCAGCTCCTGCCTTCCCTACTGACTGAACCAGCCAGCCAGCTCCTGCCTTCCCTACTGAAAGAACCAGCCAGCCAGCTCCTGCCTGTGTGACCCAGCCAGCCAGCTCCTGCCTTCCCTCCTGACTGACCCAGCCAGCCAGCTCATGCCTTCCCTCCTGCCTGTGACCCCCAGGCAGCCATCTCCTGCCTTCCCTCCTGACTCAGTGACCCAGCCAGCCAGCTCCTGCCTTCCCTACTGACTGAACCAGCCAGCCAGCTCCTGCCTGTGTGACCCAGCCAGCCAGCTCCTGCCTTCCCTCCTGACTGTGTGACCCAGCCAGCCAGCTCCTGCCTTCCCTACTGACTGAACCAGCCAGCCAGCTCCTGCCTTCCCTCCTGCCTGTGTGACCCAGCCAGCCAGCTCCTGCCTTCCCTCCTGACTTCCCTCCTGACTGTGTGACCCAGCCAGCCAGCTCCTGCCTTCCCTACTGACTGAACCAGCCAGCCAGCTCCTGCCTTCCCTCCTGCCTGTGTGACCCAGCCAGTCAGCTCCTGCCTTCCCTCCTGACTGAACCAGCCAGCCAGCTCCTGCCTGTGTGACCCAGCCAGCCAGCTCCTGCCTTCCCTACTGACTGAACCAGCCAGCCAGCTCCTGCCTTCCCTACTGACTGAACCAGCCAGCCAGCTCCTGCCTTCCCTCCTGCCTGTGTGACCCAGCCAGCCAGCTCCTGCCTTCCCTCCTGACTTCCCTCCTGCCTGTGTGACCCAGCCAGCCAGCTCCTGCCTTCCCTCCTGCCTGTGTGACCCAGCCAGTCAGCTCCTGCCTTCCCTCCTGAATGAAACAGCCAGCCAGCTCCTGCCCGTGTGATCCAGCCAGCCAGCTCCTGCCTTCCCTACTGACTGAACCAGCCAGCCAGCTCCTGCCTTCCCTACTGAAAGAACCAGCCAGCCAGCTCCTGCCTGTGTGACCCAGCCAGCCAGCTCCTGCCTTCTCTCCTGACTGACCCAGCCAGCCAGCTCCTGCCTTCCCTCCTGACTGTGACCCCCAGCCAGCCACTCCTGCCTTCCCTCCTGACTCAGTGACCCAGCCAGCCAGCTCCTGCCTTCCCTACTGACTGAACCAGCCAGCCAGCTCCTGCCTGGGTGACCCAGCCAGCAAGCTCCTGCCTTCCCTCCTGACTGTGTGACCCAGCCAGCCAGCTCCTGCCTTCCCTACTGACTGAACCAGCCAGCCAGCTCCTGCCTTCCCTCCTGCCTGTGTGACCCAGCCAGCCAGCTCCTGCCTTCCCTCCTGACTTCCCTCCTGACTGTGTGACCCAGCCAGCCAGCTCCTGCCTTCCCTACTGACTGAACCAGCCAGCCAGCTCCTGCCTTCCCTCCTGCCTGTGTGACCCAGCCAGTCAGCTCCTGCCTTCCCTCCTGACTGAACCAGCCAGCCAGCTCCTGCCCGTGTGACCCAGCCAGCCAGCTCCTGCCTTCCCTACTGACTGAACCAGCCAGCCAGCTCCTGCCTTCCCTACTGACTGAACCAGCCAGCCAGCTCCTGCCTGTGTGACCCAGCCAGCCAGCTCCTGCCTTCCCTCCTGACTGACCCAGCCAGGCAGCTCCTGCCTTCCCTACTGACTGAACCAGCCAGCCAGCTCCCTCCTTCCTGTGTGACCCAGCCAGCCAGCTCCTGCCTTCCCTCCTGACTGACCCAGCCAGCCAGCTCCTGCCTTCCCTACTGACTGAACCAGCCAGCCAGCTCCTGCCATCCCTCCTGCCTGTGTGACCCAGCCAGCCAGCTCCTGCCTTCCCTCCTGACTGACCCAGCCAGCCAGCTCCTGCCTTCCCTACTGACTGAACCAGCCAGCCAGCTCCCTCCTTCCCTCCTGCCTGTGTGGCCCAGCCAGCCAGATCCTGCCTTCCCTCCTGACTCAGTGACCCAGCCAGCCAGCACCTGCCTTCCCCACTGAATGAACCAGCCAGCCAGCTCCTGCCGTCCCTACTGACTGAACCAGCCAGCCAGCTCCTGCCTTCCCTACTGACTGAACCAGCCAGCCAGCTCTTGCCTGTGTGACCCAGCCAGAAGCTCCTGCCTTCCCTCCTGACTGAACCAGCCAGCCAGCTCCTGCCTGTGTGACCCAGCCAGCCAGCTCCTGCCTTCCCTCCTGCCTGTGACCCCCAGCCAGCCACTCCTGCCTTCCCTCCTGACTCAGTGACCCAGCCAGCCAGCTCCTGCCTTCCCTACTGACTGAAGCAGCCAGCTCCTGCCTTCCGTCCTGCCTGTGTGACCCAGCCAGCCAGCTCCTGCCTTCCCTACTGACTGAACCAGCCAGCCAGCTCCTGCCTTCCCTACTGACTGAACCAGCCAGCCAGCTTCTGCCTGTGTGACCCAGCCAGCCAGCTCCTGCCTTCCCTACTGACTGAACCAGCCAGCCAGCTCCTGCCTTCCCTCCTGACTGTGACCCAGCCAGCCAGCTCCTGCCTTCCCTACTGACTGAACCAGCCAGCCAAATCCCACCTTCCCTCCTGCCTGTGTGGCTCAGTCAGTCAGATCCTGCCTTCCCTACTGACTGAAACAACCAGCCAGCTCCTGCCTGTGTGACCCAGCCAGCCAGCTCCTGCCTTCCCTACTGACTGAAGCAGCCAGCCAGCTCCTGCCTTCCCTCCTGACTCAGTGACCCTGCCAGCCAGCTCCTGCCTTCCCTACTGACTGAACCAGCCAGCCAGCTCCTGCCTTCCCTACTGACTGAACCAGCCAGCCAGCTCCTGCCTGTGTGACAGAGCCAGCCAGCTCCTGCCTTCCCTCCTGACTGAACCAGCCTGTCAGCTCCTGCCATCCCTCCTGACTTCCCTCCTGACTGTGACCCAGCCAGCTAGCTCCTGCCTTCCCTACTGACTGAACCAGCCAGCCAGCTCCTGCCTTCCCTACTGACTGAACCAGCCAGCCAGCTCCTGCCTTCCCTCCTGCCTGTGTGACCCAGCCAGCCAGCTCCTGCCTTCCCTACTGACTGAACCAGCCAGCCAGCTCCTGCCTTCCCTACTGACTGAACCAGCCAGCCAGCTCCCGCCTTCCCTCCTGCCTGTGTGGCCCAGTCAGTCAGATCCTGCCTTCCCTCCTGACTGAACCAGCCAGCCAGCTCCTGCCTGTGTGATCCAGCCAACCAGCTCCTGCCTTCCCTCCTGACTGTGACCCAGCCGGCCAGCTCCTGCCTTCCCTAGGTGACTGAACCAGACAGCCAGCTCCTGCCTGTGTGACCCAGCCAGCCAGCTCCTGCCTTCCCGACTGACTTCCCTCCTGACTGTGAGCCAGCCAGCCAGCTCCTGCCTTCCCTCCTGACTGAACCAGCCAGCCAGCTCCTGCCTTCCCTACTGACTGAACCAGCCAGCCAGCTCCTGCCTGTCTGACCCAGCCAGTCAGATCCTGCCTTCACTACTGACTGACCCAGCCAGCCAGCTCCTGCCTCCCCTACTGACTGAACCAGCCAGCCAGCTCCTGCCTTCCCTCCTGCCTGTGTGACCCAGCCAGCCAGCTCCTGCCTGTGACCCAGCCAGCCAGCTCCTGCCTTCCCTCCTGACTGTGGCCCAGCCAGTCAGATCCTGCCTTCCCTACTGACTGAACCAGCCAGCCAGCTCCTGCCATCCCTCCTGGCTGAACCAGCCAGCCAGCTCCTGCCTGTGTGACCCGGCCAGCCAGCTCCTGCCTTGCCTACTGACTTCCCTCCTGACTGTGTGACCCAGCCAGTCAGATCCTGCCTTCCCTCCTCACTCAGTGACCCAGCTCCTGCCTTCCCTACCGACTGAA